>NW_016158251.1:8193-36932 GCF_001687245.7 Rhagoletis zephyria | reverse complement strand
GATTCGACATTCTGCACAATGAACGACGACGCACCCACCAGGATTATGGGTAACTGCAGTAGCTCGCCAGTCATCACCATAATCAGCGCTGGTCTGATAAATGGCATAACATGGCGACCTATGCTGACTTTAGCATCAGACCACCTACCCATAGTCATCTCGATAGATAAACCACCCGACTTTGCCTCCGCCAAACACCGGACCTATATCAACTTTTCTAAAGCTGATTGGAAAGGTTACGCGGAGTTTACTTAAAAACACCTTCACAGCGCTTCCCACACCAACCGACGTCCATCCCGGTGAACGTAAGTTCCGCAGGACTGCAGCTCGCTTCATACCGGCAGGATGTANTCACTGCTGCTGCAGCTCGCTTCATACCGGCAGGATGTATATCGGACCCACGTCCAAACTTCCCTGTCGAAGCGGCTGTTCTAGCCGATGAGCGTGATAGGCTTCGCCAGGCCGATCCCGGAGATCCCCGTATCAGGGATCTCAACGCGGAGATTAGGCAACTAGTAAACGTACATAACCGGAAGAAGTTGGAGGAGCATCTGAAGATCTGTAACTTCCCCTCTGTCGTGAGCAAGCTTTGGTCAACCGTGAGGTCAATGTCCAATCCGACGAAGCACGACGACAGAGTCGAAATTTCCTTCGGCGCCCATGCTTCGTCGGACCCGGAGCGATGCGCGAGCTATTTTAGCCGGCAGTTCATACTGCATCCTCCGGTGGACAAAGCCAAGCGTCGAGTGACCAGAAGGCTGCACAAACTGCCAACAACTTGTGCCCCCTTGCTTTCACTTGCGGTGAAGTTCAGGTGGCCATCGAGAAGGTGAAAGCCTCCAAAGCCATGGGTCCCGACGGAATATGCATGCTGTGCTCGAAAAATTTGGGTCCTGCGGGGGTAGCGTACCTAACGGAGGTCCTCAACTTGTCAATGGCCACTCTCATCATCCCAGACATCTGGAAGGTGGGGAGAGTGGTCCCACTGCTCAAACCGGGGAAACCTGCCAACAAAGGAGATTCGTATCGTCCGATTACACTCCTTTCCCCGGTAGCGAAGACACTCGAGGCCTTGCTACTCCCGTATTGCACAAACCACTTGATCCCAGCGAAGCATCAGCATGGTTTCCGTAAATTGCACAGTACAACAACAGCACTTAACGCCATAAACACTCAGATAACTCGTGGCCTTAACCGAAACCGTCCCTGTGAGAGAACGATTCTAGTAGCGTTGGACTTGTCAAAGGCGTTTGACACCGTCTGCCAGTCCACGATACTAGAAGATATAGAGGCCACCTCTCTCCCACAGAGGCTCAAACGGTGGTCGGCAAATTATCTGATTGGTCGACACTCGTCGGTAATGTTTAGAGACAAATCGAGTAAACTCAGAAAAATAAAACAGGGGTTTCCACAGGGTGGTGTCCTTTCCCCGCTACTGTTTAACTTTTACATTTCAAAGCTCCCTCAACCACCAGAGGGAGTCTCGATTGTCTCTTATGCCGACGATTGCTCGATCATGGCGACTGGGAATGGAATTTTCTCGCTTCTTCACTGCAAAGTGTCTAGCCCTCTCCCCTACGTAATCCTCTGCGACCCTGTTCACAACCTGGACGAAGGAGGTCAGGCTACCGCTGGGAATTCACGTCGATGTAACATTCGAAAGCCTGCTCTCCTTCTCGGCGCACGCAACCGCTATTGTCAATAAAGTACAGGGCCGCAACAAGGTCCTCAAGTCGCTAGCCGGTAGTACTTGGGGCAAAGTCAAAGAAACACTGCTGGCAACATACAAGACAATAGGCCGGCCGGTTTTAAACTACGCAGCGCCAGTGTGGTCGCCGGGGACTAGTAGGACGCAGTGGACGAAGCTACAGACTGTACAGAACACCGCACTCAGGACAGCGACAGGATGCCTCCTGATGTCGCCCGAACATCATCTCCACGGCGAGGCGCAAATGCTCCCCGTAAAGGAGCACAACATAATGCTCTGCAAGCAGTTCCTGATCGGGGCCATCCAAACAGACAGCTGCTTGCAGAGCAGCCCTCGCCTAGGCACGTCAGGAGGCATCTATATGAACAGACGGACGAAGTCCAGAGGTTCATCAAGCAACTGGCCCTGAACGGAATTCACAGGGAGTCAGTCTCGAGTTATGTAGACTCTAGACCTGTGAATGCCGTTCTAGGCATACCGCCCCCGGACATAGACGAGACGGAGCTTCATCTGCCTCGGGAGACACGAACGACAATAGCCCAACTTCGCTCTGGCTACTGCAGCAGGTTAAACTCCTACCTGAGTAGATTGAATGAGGATGTGCCAATTGAGTGTCCGGCATGCGGAGAGACCCCACATGACTCGAAACATCTCTTCGCATACCCGGAAAACCCGACAACCCTAACGGCTTTGTCCTTGTGGACCAACCCAACAGAAGCTGCACGCTTCCTAGGGCTGCCGTTAGTGGAACTTGACGACAACGACTGAGATACCAACCGACCTGGGCGGGGTTTTTGTAGCCGCTACAACAACCTTCTACAGAGCCGCAACAGTGTCCTCAAGTCGCTGGCCGGCAGCACTTGAGGCAAAGACAAAGAACCGTTGTTGTCAACATACAAAGCAAATGACCGGCCGGTTCTAAAATATGCAGCTCTGCTCCGCAGGCAGTTTCTTGTAGGGAGCCACAGATGTGGTAACTCAAATAGGCAGCTGCTTGCAGAAGAGCCCTCGCCAAGGCACGTCACGAGGCATATCTACGAACTGACGGATGAAGTCCAGAGATTCATTAAACAACCGCTGGACCCAACCGCATACAGACAGGCCCTGAATGACATGCACGGGGAGTCGGTCACAAGTTATGTAGACTCTCGACCTGTGAATGCCGCTCTGAACACACAACCACCTGACGTGGACGGGACAGAACTTTGTCCGCCTCGGGAAACACGCATACAATCGCCTAACTTCGCCTATTGCAGCAGGCTAAACTCATACCTGAGCAGAATAAACGAGGATGTGCCCAACCAATGCCCGGCATGTGGAGAGTCGCCACATGACTCAGGGCACCTCTTCTCATGCCCCCAGAACCCCACCCAGCTAACGCTCCTGTCCCTATGGACAGACCCTGTTGAAGTTGCGCTCTTCCTGGGCCTCCCTTAGCTGAAACAGACGACAAAGTTGATGAATGAAACAACCCGAGCGGAGTTTAGTAGCTGCTAGTAAAAATGTGCCGATTTTATCGTCAAAGACAACATATCGGGGACTTAAATTTAATGCTGTAGATTAACAAACAACAACGCTTACATCACACCGTGGGACCTTTTGGTGTCAGGAGGATTAACATTGTGTAATAAAATATTAAAAATAACCTTACTTTATCGTCGGGGGCCTTATGTGTGGTTGTCAATTAACATTGGACGATGTCAAAAATTGATACCTTACACTTATTTAGCGGGACAACGTACCGCTTACAAGCGCGCAAAAATGTCACAATTTTGGCGAAAATCGGCCTATGATATCGCACTTTAAATTTATTATGTATATAGAGGAACGCTTTATACATGTAAATATACATGTAAAAATAATGTGCTTACATCCCATCCGCGCGACACACCAATTGTAAGCGATCGGCAAAGTTACAAAGTCGTTTCACATTAACACGTAGAACGTAGAACTCTCATACTGTATTACACCATTTTCGTTGCAGCATACTTTGAAAATAGGTTATTAATTAGATACACAAGAGCTCCCTAAAGTGGGTTCCGCGGAACCAGAGCGAACGCAGGTAGGGGTTTTGGGGGTTGGAGTGACAGTCCTTGGCCAGATTTAAATCTGGGTCGTTCCAGTAACGTAGACCCGAATGCCGTGGGGAAAAAAAAGTTTTATAATTTAGGTGTGGCGGAGTGGTAGGCCTCCCTACAAGAACGCATTTGCAAATATTCTAATATTTTTGCGTTGGTTAAAAAAAATATTTCTAATATTTTTGCGTTGGTTAAAAAGACATAAAGCTCTTATTGTTACAACAATGCAAATGCGGATTCGAGGGTGAAACAACTAATACATTCGATAGAGTTGCATTTTTTATGACAGATTGGGAGCATGGTTGCCACTCGCCAACATTTTTTTCTACACAAAACCTCTTAAGAAAAGTTACCAAATCTTCAATACCCAAGTCTTCACTTCTTCACGGAGAAAAAAATATACTGAATAAAACTACTATATTTCATAACAAATGTGTATATACTTACAGCCCGATTCTGTGCACTTAATAAATTCAATATTTTTATAAATTGTCAATTTTCGATTATTTATCGAAAACTCCCAGTTCTAGCAAAGAAGTTTAAACCTATTTTCTTGATAAATTCTCAAGATTGAAATTGCTATTGACAATTATAATAATTTTTTTTATTAGAAAATATTTTTCTCGTTTTCGTTGTTGGTGTTTCCGACAGGAGTATGATGTAATGTGGAACGATTTTTCGTCATCTTTTGGCAAATTCGGTTTGGAGACAAACCGGTTTCGGCGTTGTGCCATCTTCAGTGTCATTTTTCGTTCGGAATGTGCCGATATTTGAACCTGTGACTCACGGAATAATACATACAAAAAAGTGGCGGGTGCTTTTAACCGAAATTTCGAGCTATTTTTTCGGTTTTTCATAATTTACTGTACTGGCAAAATGGACCTCAGATTCGGATTCTGTGGGTCGAAATACATGTCGGTAGGTGGGACTGGTAAAAAGCACATTTTTTTTTTTGTCCCGGAATAATCAAAACGATTTGTGGACCTTACCAAAAATTGCCAGATGGTCGAATTTTTATACCATTTTTACTTTAGAATTCAAATATCGCAAACATTCGAAAGTTGGTTCAGAAGTGCAGCCCGTGGTGCTGCCACTGTAATTCAAATATTTCCAGTATTCGAATATGAGATGACTCTAAATTTATCGAAGTAAATTTGTGGAAGTGTCAGTAGTGCTGCCACTGAAACTCGAAGGGTTTTTATAATTACGCACAGGCAAAACATAATTCATTTCTTTCTAGTAATGCAAATAGATGTTTGGTTGCAAAAGTTACCAAAATAAAATAAAAGTTACCAAGTTACCAAATCGTTTAAAAGTTACCAATTTTGGCTTAAATTAAAAGGAATTGTAGCAGTGTGCAGGCGTGAAATTCGAGCGAGCATTAAATTGTGATTTACATCGAATAAAAGAAGCGTGATAAAAATAAGTGAAAAAATTAAAAGAAATTTACAAAATTGTCTTTCTAAAGAAAAAAGGGCACCTCCAGTAGATAATGAAAGTGAGATTTGTAATTTTTTGTCCACCGATAATTTGGATACAGAGTCCGAAGTGTCCCCTTCTTTAGCTTTAAGTTTCCCTGCTGAAAATATTGACGTAAAGAAAAAGTGTGAGGAACTTGTCAAGATACCTGAGTTATGAATGTGTAAGTATGTATGTATGGTTTTATTAATTGAAAATGAATGTATTGGAATTTGTACAAAAGTATGTATGTATATGATTGAATAGACTGATATGACGACCGTTCAATGCTAACTGACTGGCTCTTACAACTCGGCTACTCCTGACTCCTCGACTGACCCGGTCGACTCGCTATCGTCATCCTCGCTAGCGTCCAGGTCTGGATTCAGTACACACCAAGGTTTGATGTGGTCGACACTGAGAATGTTACTATATCGACGCTGAGTAATTGATACATTAGATATCTGCCATAGCTGAGTACCTTATCCACGATATAAGGACCCTTATAAGCCGGATCGAGCTTGTGTGATTCGCCCGTCGCGTTGTATAATCAACGTATACCAAATCACCAACCTCATACTGGCGCGGCTGCAAATGCTTCTGATCGTATCGCTTCTTCCACTTTTGTCTTTCAGCTAATATGTTAGCAGCTGCCTCGTCTCGTTTGTTCCCGATATCCTCATAATTGTCGACTTGGTCGTGCAGCGCTTCGATAATTCGATTCGGGGTTGAAATGGAACAGCAACTCATTTGGTGTAAGCTTGGTGACGCTGTTCCGTTCTGAATTCAAGGCCCATTAAATACTTGGTAAGGTACAGTCCCAATCCCTGGATGTTTTAGTACTGCATTTGATAGAGCTCAAAATAGTTTTGTTGACGCGCTCGTCCGGACCATTGGCCCGAGGGGTTCTAACGGCTGTCTTAACATGCTGTGTTCCGTGCTTCTGCATAAAGTCCTGGAAAGCCTTGGATGTGAAGGCTGTCCCACGGTCAGTTTTAAGGCGGATTGGCTGGCCAAATATAGACATCATGTCTTCCAGTGTCTTCTTTACTGGTTCAGTTTTTGCATTCCGTAACGCTTTCAGTAGCACGTATTTGCTGAAGCCACAGACGATAACCAAAATGTAAACGTTGCCCCTCTTGCTCTTTGGAAACGGGCCCAGGTGATCGATGTTTACAGTTCGAAATGGTATCGGCAACACTTCGAGAACATGGAGCTGACTCTCGGATTTTCCTCCCTTCACCTTAAATAAACAACACTCTTCGCATGAGTTTATGTATGATTTTACATACCTCCTAATTCTCGGAAACCAGAACCGTTTCCCAATGCGCTCGACTGTCTTTTCCACAGCAAAATGGCCCACGTCATCGAGGGCAAGCTTTGGTTATTCGCCACCGTACTGCTTGTGGAATCACCAGTTTAAGTTGTCCTTTAACGTTGCGATACAATCGACCTTGCTGAAGCCGATAGTCGATGCGTGTTTGTTATTCTTCTGCGTCGGTTGGGGACGCGTTACCTTTTAAAATATCAGCAATTTGCCTTAGCTTGGGATCTTGAATCTGCATAGCGTAAACCCAATCTTCACTGGTGGTTACCGTTTCACGTACTTTCATCACCATCTCAGCTGCGGTTGTTGTTGTTGTCGGAGTTTGCAATGGAGCTCTACTAAGGCTGTCTACGTGAGTCATTCTGTCACCTGGTCGATGAGTGCATTCGAACTCGAATTCTTGTAGCTTAAGCCACCATCTGGTTACGCGTGGCTGAAGTAATGTTGTTGCCTTTGTTGTTGTTATTGTGGTACAGTCCGTAACGACGACGAAATGCGTACCAAACAAGTACACTCGGAACCTCTCTAAAGTCTCCACGATCGCAAGCACCTCCAACTCGTGACTCGGATAACGGCTTTCAGCTGCACTGCACTGTCGGCTATAATACTGAACTGGCCTTAGACCTTCCTCATCCCGCTGCAACAAGATCCCTGAGATGCCCAAAGCACTCGCGTCTGTATGAACTTTATGCGGCTTTGTTGCATCGAACATTGCCAGCACCGGTTCAGATGTGAGCGCGTTCTTCAACGCTATAAAGGCTTCATTTTGCGCAGTTGTTCACTTAAAAATCTCGTCCTTCTTGAGTAGTTGCGTAAGGGGTTTGGTAATTCTACTATAGTTCGGAATAACCCTACGGAAAAACCGGCTAGCTCCAGGAACTGACGCACCTGTGTCGCTATAGTTGGTCGTGGGAATTCTTTAACGCTTCGCACCTTCCCTTCGCCTGGCTGGATACCGTTCTGGTTGACAACATGGCCAAGAAAATTTACTGTCTCAGCCAAGAAGACACATTTCGATGGTCGCAGAGCCTGCTTCTCGTATTTTTGCCAAAAACTCATCCAATACTTGAATCCCTTCCTCTTCCGTTGACGACGCAATGATGACTTTGCCGACATAGCTCACAATTTTGTCACGCTGTTTCAATTTTTGGATAATCTTCAACACCACCTCCTGAAATACCATGGGTGCATTCACCAATCCGAACGGCATCACATTGTGTTCGAATAGTCCATCAGGGGTTAAGAACGCGGTGTATTTTTTGCTGTCTTCTTTCATTGGGATTTGATAATATCCCGCCGTCATATCCAGTGTGACGTAATAGCAGTTGTTTCCCAGCCGGGCCAGCTGTTCCTCAACTAGCGGCATTGGGAATGGTTTCTTCACAGTGACTTCATTCATCGCACGGAAGTCGACGCACATCCTATCCTCACCGTTGGCTTTCTTCACCAGGACCACTGAGGCTGCATGTGTGTTCCAATAAATTATTCCCGATCGATGACAAGACTCGCCGTTGTGCAAATGGAAGTTGATAGCGTTTTCCCAAAACTGGCTAATTGGTGGTGACGTGTATCTCCATCTCCATCTCCATCTTACTAATATAAGGGCAAAGGTGAAGGGGAATATGTAATGTAGAAATTGATAAACATAGAGATGATAAAGATAAATATGAAGAAAAGATGAGGATGAGTAAAGATGAAAATAAAGGAGGAAAGATCAAAATGAAGGTAATTATAAAGAAAATGATATAGTCACAGAGACTCAACTTGGGAACTATTCCGGGATTTTCGGTATTCTCGGGACTTATCGATAAAATGATCGATATTTTTATCGATTTTGTTATCGATATTTTTATCGATTTTGTTATCGATATTTTTATCGAGTTTGTTATCGATATTTTTATCGAGTTTGTTATCGATATTTTAACCGATTTCGTTATCGACAATGTTATTGACTTTGTTATCGTTATTGTTATCGATTTGGGTTTCGATTTTGTTATCCTGAGCATCGATTTGGGTATAGATTTTATTATCGATATTTTAATCGATTTTGCTATCGATATTTTAATCGATTTTGTTATCGATAATTTGGGCTTTGTAAAACTGCGAGAATACCCCTAATAGCAAATATAAAAACTCGTTTATGTTACCACATAAAAGCGCAGTTACCCACGCACACAAGGCAAAAGTGACGATTTAGCTGGACAAAATTAATTAACTAATAAAATTGATTTGGATTGTGGGAAATTAATATTATATGATGGTTTAAAACTATTTAAATAAATATAACAGCATTAATAACAATATAAATTTACCAATCCCTGCAAAAAATGGTTTCATCCACTTTGATATGAAACATGACGTTTAAATTTTGATATTTACGTGAAATACATAATAGTAACAGGTTGACCTCATACAACATGGGGACTAATTCGGGATTTTCGGGACTACTACTTGTCCTAAAAATCCCGAAGTAGTCCCGAAAATTCCAAAAATCCTGAAAGTCTCGAAAATTCCGCATTAGTGCCGCTGATCCTGAAAATCTCAAAGTAGTCCCGAAAATCCCGAATTAGGTCCAAAAATCCCGAAGTAGTCCCGCAGATTCCGAAAATCTTGAAGAAGCTCGAGAATTCCGAATTAGTGCCGCGGATCCCGAAAATCTCAAAGTAGTCCCAAAAATCTCGCATTAGGTCCAAAAATCCCGAAGTAGTCCCACAGATTCCGAAAATCCTGAAGAAGTCTCGAGAATTCCGAATTAGTGCCGCGGATCCCGAAAATCTCAAAGTAGTCCCAAAAATCTCGCATTAGGTCCAAAAATCCCGAAGTAGTCCCACAGATTCCGAAAATCCTGAAGAAGTCTCGAGAATTCCGAATTAGTGCCGCGGATCCCGAAAATCTCAAAGTAGTCCCAAAAATCTCGCATTAGGTCCAAAAATCCCGAAGTAGTCCCACAGATTCCGAAAATCCTGAAGAAGTCTCGAGAATTCCGAATTAGTGCCGCGGATCCCGAAAATCTCAAAGTAGTCCCGAAAATCCCGAATTAAGTCCAAAAATCCCGAAGTAGTCCCGCAGATTCCGAAAATCCTGAAGAAGTCTCAAAAATTCCGAATTAGAGCCGCGGATCCCGAAAATCTCAAAGTAGTCTCGAAAATCCCGAATTAGTCCCGGGAATCCCGAAATAGCCCAAAAATCCCGAAGTGGTCCCGAAGTTTCCGAAAATCCTGAAGAAGTCTCGAAAATCCCAAAATAGTACAAAAATCCCGAAATAGACTAAAAATCTTGAAGTAGTCTCGAAGATTCCGAAAATCCCGAAGAAGTCTCGAAAATCTCGAATTAGTCCCAAGGATCCCGAAGATTTTCGTGGAACTGGAAGTAGGAAGATACTTAAATATCTTATTTGCGTCGCATAACAAAAGTATTATTTATTTAAAAATTACAAATCAAATTGATTTGCTCTACAAATCAAATCAAAAATTTGTATTTCTTATTTTGTTGAAAAATCAAATAACAAATTTTATTTTTTATTTGGTCAACAAACTAATTCATAATCATAATTTCTTAATTGATAGCGGATTTTAAATCAATAACATGACCGTGATGTTGACGTTAGTATAATAAAGTGCAAGTTGTAAGTCGCTAAGAGTTCGCGTTGATTTTTAATAATTTTTTCGCTAATATTTCGAGCACATCTGCATGCTAAGTGGGAAATAAAAGCGTTTGTTGTGTTATTAAAAATCAACGCGAACTCTTAGCGACTTACAACTTGCACTTTATTATACTAAAATTTAGTAATCTATAAAACTGCATACCCAAAATTTTTATAAAAACTAAAAACAAAAAAAAAATACTTTTGGTAGCATTTTTTTTATAACATTTCAAATTATTGCTTTTTATTTTTTTTTGTTTTAGGAGAACCCTACAATTGTTTTTAACTAGTTTTTATTATGAAACTTTTATTAGCTGGAACAGGAGAATCGGTCTTCTTCAAAGTTGGCGCAATTTCTGCACTTTGCACTAAAAAATTTAATACAAACATCGCGAGCACGTTGTCGCTGCGGTCTCAGACCGCAGTCGCTGAAATGGAGGAGAAACTGCAAAGCCCGCAGTATGCACAAGCAATGGTAATTAAATCAAAGATTTTTCTTGAATATCCCTTGTTGGTTCTACATAATTCCTTTGTTTAATCTTTTTTAAAGACGGCATTCCTCCACAAAATCAAAGTGGCATCTGAAAACGACGCGAACATAATGCGAAATATTTTTTCCTGCGAGCTGCTAGAGGGGTTTGGGGAGAAAAAGTCCCTTTGCAAGTTGGCACTCATCGATACCATTTTGCGAAATATACATTACAGTTAACTTTGTCAGTACAAATTTATTCGTATTTAATTTAGACGTATTTAAAAATCAAGGATCAAGGAATTTCGAGCTCAGCGTTAAAAAACTCTATTTTGCTGAGTCATCACAGAATTAAGCAACGCACTTATCTACGCAACAAAAATAAAAATACAGCAAAATAATGTAAAATAAAAAATGTATAAAAAATATATTAATTTATAATAATAAGATAATAATAATAATAATTATAAAATAGAAGTTTGAAATGGAATAAATAAAAAAATTAAAAAGAAAAGAAAAATCCAAAAAAACAATTAACATGAAAGGACAAAATGAAACATGATATGAAATAAAAATATAATAATATGTATAAAATAACACTGATATAAGATATGATATATTTTATTGGACTTTTTCTTGTTTATTGAATTGAATTTTTTTTAACATTGTTGTTGAAATGATTTTTTTTTTTCTAAATCGTTATATGTTGACGTTTGTTATAGAAATGATTTTTTTTTACATTTGTTATTGAATTGAATTTTTTTATAATTATAAATCGTTATATGTTTTTAATAAAATATATTTTCAACAAATTTAAAGACAACTTGTAATACCTCTGCTCAATAACAAAAAATCATTAACTACGAATCGTTACAGGATTTTGCGTAATTGAACGCTTTATCATTTTAAAACTTGTGAAAATATGTTAAAATTTTCTTTATTGAGCAAAGTATACATATTTATTAATTTATAGAACATATTTGCATCAACTATGACTATTAAGCGTGATCAACATTTATATCAAGCATGAGAAATCATTGTTGATGAGTTATTACATTACATATGATAGTCACAATGGCATATTTTATACACCAGGTATGATAGTCAGAGCCCAGTAGATAATTTCAGGAGTTAAAAGCCCTTATGAAAGGCCTTCCTGAGAGTCAAGAGGCCTTCCACTCTACATTCCTTTCTCCTTTCTTTTTTGTATGGAGTGGCACAAATTGAAGGGCTTCTTCTTTCGCTATCCATGGAAGGCCTTTCAGAAGAGTTTTTATATGACGTACTTCAGAAGGCCTTTTGGAGGAGCTCTTTTGAAGTTACTTCTATAATTTATAAAAATCATACATCTTTGAAGGATTTGCTTAAGGTTTATATCAAATATGTTACTGCAACTTAAAATGTTTATTGAAATTTATTTGTAATGGTAAATAATATAAATGAATGCATTCGCGTACATTGGAAATGGATAAGCCCTTCTAGATGGCATGCAAAGCACTTTTTTCAGCCCTTCTTTCTGGCTTTACTTAAGAAGGCCTACCTACATTATTTATTTTCTGGGTCCTGAGAGTCAAGAGGCCTTCCACTCTACATTCCTTTCTCCTTTCTTTTTTGCATGGAATGGCACAAATTGACGGGCTTCTTATTTCGCTACCCATGGAAGGCCTTCCGAAAGAGATTTTAAGGGACATATTTCAGAAGGCCTTTTGGAGCAATTCTTTTAAAGTTGCTTCTTTAATCTATAAAAATCATACATCTTTGTAGTATTTGCTTAAGGTTTATATGAAAAATGTGTTATTGCAACTTAAAATGTTTATTGAAACTAGTGCTAACTTGACACCATGCATCATTGACGACAGAATTGATATATTGAAAAGGTTACAACGGAATTAATTACAGCTTTTTAGTTGTAAATTTGTAGTGGAAAGAAAAAATTNAACGGCATTAATTGTAGCTTTTTTGTTGTAAATTTGTTGTGGAAAGAAAAAATTTGTAGCTTTCGTTTTTTAAGAAAAAATGGTATGTAGTGCTAACTTGACACCATACACCTTGTCGATAGAATTGAGATATTGAAACTGTTATAACGGCTTTAATTGTAGCTTTTTTGTTGTAAATTTGTTGTGGAAAGAAAAAATTTAAAGCTCTCGTTTTTTAAGAAAAAATTGTGTTAAAAACTGAGACACTAATTCACTGTAAATTAAAAGGACACTGACGCTCCGATTGCGCGGAGCCTTTACTTATAGAGAACTTAAAATTATTCCTATCTCTAACTAGACAAACGCAGTTTGTCCAGTACATTTATATACAGACACATATATATATACATATGTACATATTCCTAATACACATATATGGACGTATGTGTATCTTAGGTGCTTACATACTATTTTGGTTACACGCTACTGATAAGAAGCGTGTCCCAGTTATCCTAACTAAATATCTAAAACAAGCAATTCTATTCGATCAGTTGACACATATGTATGTATACGGAATTACATATGTCTACAACAAACAGCAACATAAACAGGCGATAGAAATTGATCTCCTTTATCGCTTGACTATCTCTTATTGTATTTCGCTTATATTTTCTATTGGCGACGCGTTTCTTGTTTCTCGTTCCCTACGATAAGAAATACGTTTCCAATGTCTATGTTTCTACGTACATATGTATGTATGTGTGTAAATATATTTTAACTTAAATAGTTTCCTAATAGCAAGTAGACTGTACCAAGGGATAATCGCTTGCACAGAAATTATTGCTTGGGTTGGCTACTTGCTTGTATACATAAATAATAAGCAGTGGAAGATTCCACATACTCCTCCCTATTGAAAGCTGTGGGTTTCAAGCTAACTGGATAGGTTAAAGCTGGGCCTTCTTGACGTTAGTAACCGGATCATTATCTTCAGAACTAAAACTGCTAACAAGATGATGGCGGTCGTTGATATAGTTGACTTCCAATTAAATTCTTCCAGCATGTCATCTAGACTGAACCCATCGAAGTTGAATCCTCGGTCAAACTTGAAATCTGCTGTCATCTTTGGAATATCTCCTAACTTGATTGAAGTGATAGTTTCTTTTAATTTGAACCACTTCAACTCAGGCAATTTGGCTGAAAAATTGAAACTGGGGTTTATGTACCAAATATCCTCAGACGGTTCGTCAACGGTCCATAATGTTACATCGGAAGAATCCACTCGGCAGTCTTGTTGCACTTCAATAATTCCTTGTTGTCGGATTTCTATTGCTGAAATGTGGTTGTTGCAATTAACCGCTAATGTTTGAGGTGTCGGAAGAGAAAATAGCCACATATTTTTTGAATTTAGTTGCTCCCAAAATGCTTCAGGCTTACTGATGCCGATTTCACACGCTGCTGACAAATTTGTCTTTCGTAAAAGTATATCGATCTCGCAACTAGGTTTTCCTGAAGAGCAATAAATAGGATGTGATTGCGGACAGAGCCATAGTTTTTGCAATTTCCTGCACCTCAGAAGTGACTGGAGTAATAATGATTTTTTCCTTCACCGACAAATATTATGTTGTTAGCTGCCTTGATTTGAACGAAATTACCATAGTGCATCGTAGGATATGAAAATATTTGGTAAGCTTGGAATATTTTGGAGCAAATAAGTGGTATTTTTAACTGAAACATTACGCTTCCTTGAAGTACACGAGTCATCATTGATGTGATCTTGATCAGTTCTACCGGACTTCGATCCGGCAACGACATGGTAAATGGCTGAGTATTATATTTATATGCTTAGCAAGTGTTGAGACCGAGAGCACATTATCAGGAATTATGTTAAGCTTGTTAAAAATGCAATTTTTAATATCTTCTTGCATATTTTGAAACGCTTCCATCATGATAAATGTGGTAACGGCAACATCTTGTATTTGATTTAGATGCAGCCCATCATTTATTTTCTTTTCTACTTCGAAGAGTGAACGATTTACTGCTCTAAAGTTTTTGTTGATATCATCAGTTTGTTTTCTTATCACGTTTGCAGTGGCATCTTCGATGGTTGTCATGTTTTTTATTAGCTCAAGCACATACTCGTCTCCTACTTTGCTGGCCTTTACCTTTCGTGCGAGGATTTCTGCGTGTTCCGCATCCATAATGCCAAACATAGCATGGTATAAGCTTCCCACAAATTCAAGCGGAGCCCGCTTGCCTCTTCCCCGCCGTGGGTTATTTCCCACTATAAATTCATCGCCTAATTCGATTTGAGCCAACTTCGATTTCAATTGTAGAAGTAATGTTGATTTGTCAATTCCTTCCTTTTTATGATGCTCGGTTGCTGCTGTCAGAAATTTCAGATGTTCCACTATTTTGTCCTTGCTTTGTTGATATGGTTCAAGGTCCATATGGACGATGATGTTCCACGACGCTCGTGTTTACCCAACAGCTCCCCTATTTTCATAAAATAT
Source organism: Rhagoletis zephyria (assembly GCF_001687245.7). Lineage (NCBI taxonomy): Eukaryota > Metazoa > Arthropoda > Insecta > Diptera > Tephritidae > Rhagoletis > Rhagoletis zephyria. The sequence continues at coordinate 21,823 of NW_016158251.1, read as the reverse complement.
GCCTGACAATTCTTTAAAATATGTGACTTTTATATTGGACGTACATGATATTAAAGGAATGAATAACTTCATAACTAACATCAAAGGTAAATTAAATTAAAAGTTTATTTTACATTTTAATTTTTGTTTGGTAGTTATTTTCAGCTACAATATTTAGATCTTCTTCCTTAGCTAGTGCTAGGTTGGAGCATAATATTTTTGATTTCTTAATCCTAATGTCACATTAATTTTCGTTTATTTCAAATAAATCTGCCGGAAATGGGCATATGGTTTGCCGCCCTCTGGGTTATCCCCAAGGCCGTTTTGATAGTCAACATTCTAACTAAGTTATCTGGACCTAACTTGGTTTCAATAACTCTACCTCTTTTCCAATCAAGAGGTGGGGCATTATCATCTTTTAATAATACTAAAGTTCCTGGTTTAATATTTGTTTTTGGATGCTGCCATTTGTATCGCTTTTGTAGTTCGCTTAAATATTCTTGAGACCACCTTTCCCACATATCATTACTAAATTTCTGAACGTCTCTCCACCCATCCCTAAAGTTTTTATACGTCGAATTATTCTTATTACTTATTAGAATACTTTGATATGTTCCTATAAGAAAGTGTGATGGTGTTAAAACTTGTAAGTCATTTGGGTCGTCGGAGAGAGATGTTAAAGGGCGTGAATTCATGATAGCTTCTATTTCTGCCATAACAGTTGACAGTTGTTCAAAGGTAAAGTTGTAATCTTCAACCGATTTCAAATGTTTCTTCACTACTTTAACACCTGCTTCCCATAACCCTCCTACATGAGGTGATCGTGGTGGTATCGTCAACCATTTTATCTCATTTTGCGAACAAAAATCATCTATTTGCTTAATATGTTATTTTTCCTTAAAAAGTTTATATACTTCATTCAAGCTATTTTTTGCTCCTATGAAATTAGTCGCGTTATCATAATAAATTTTCTTAGGACATCCTCTTCGCCCAATAAATCTCTTTAGAGCGCCTACAAATGCAGCGGTTGATAGACTACTTACTACTTCTAAATGAACCGCATTACTAGCGAAGCAAATAAAAATGCAAACATAACCTTTATCTGTTCTGGAACCTCGTATTTTGTGATGAATTGTTATTGGACCAAGAAAGTGAATACCAATATTTTCAAATGGACGTGCTTTTGTTAGCCTATCCTGTGGTAAATTTCCCATAAACTGATGTATTGAACGCGGATTCAGTTTAAAACACCTGTAGCAGGAATGTACAATTTTAGTTGCTAACTGTTTACCACGTAAAGGCCAGTACTTTTGTCGCGTTAACGCTGATAGACCCTTTGGACCTACATGCAAATGACTTTTGTGAATTTCAGTCATAATAAGTGATGTTATGGGGTCATTATATGGTAATAATATAGGGTGTTTAGCTTCAAATGGAAGCGAAGAGTTTTGAATTCTACCTCCCACTCTGAGAATCTCTTTTACACTGTATATTTTTTCCAAAATGTTCCACGCTACTTCAAAATTATTGCCGCATATGCTTAAATGCTCAATTAAATTTAGTGCTTCTCCTCTAAGATATGTCTTGAGGGCAACTATTTTGTGAGTGTTTGAAATTTCAGGTTTGAAATAAACCTCACAAAAAATATCTTTAAAAGAGTTCCATTTTGAATAATCACCAAAAAATTCTGGAATTTCTATTTTTGGTAATTTATATGGAACTGCATTTGAAGGTATATATTGCACATTGGAGGGAATCTTATTGGATTGATTACAATCCTTGACAAGTTGCAATCCTTTATCCATTAAAAACTCGAATTCGACGCACAATTTGTCATCTTAAGAAAAAAATTTAGTGAACTCGAATTTTATATCTTCCTCACGATCTTCTAATTCTGTAAGACGTGGAAGTACCGTATTGAGACCAGATTGAATTTTACCGTGGCACCTTTTAATTTTTTGCAAAATATATTCAAGTTCTTTATAAATTGAATGCGCCGCATTTTCTACTTTAGTCTCAACACTTTTTCTCGAAGAAACTTTAGCACTATCTCCAACTGAACCAATTTCCATAGTTTCAAATTGATTCGAAACTTCTGATATTTTTGTTTCTTCGGCACCTTTGTCTCCTCCAACTGCACCTTCAGATAACTTTTCTTCAATAACATCTAAAATATTATCATCTTTGTCTTTAATATATTCAAAGGATTTATTTTCGAAGTAACTTTTACAATCTCTAAGCGATTGCTTAGGCAATAAAGCAAAATGATTTGCACGAAATTCACTGAACTTGTCCTTAACTTCATCGAACAAGCTCGCAAGAGCTTCGGAGTGCCTTTCGGAATTAATGTTTTTTTGAATCTCTAGGAAGTAAAGACCTAACTCTTCTTGGCTCTTTAATTCTTTAGACATTTTTTTTTCTTTTAAATAAGATTATGAGTTTCAAAAAGATTTAAAATGCAAATGATTGCAAATAAAAACACTAATTCAGTACCAAACACTTAAAAAAAAATGTAATATTTAAATTTTGACTATGACATGCAAAATCTGTACCAACGCACCGAAAAAAATTAAATACAAAATAGATATTAAATTTTAGATACAAAAATACTCACCAGAAGTTGCTGTTCTTGAGGGTCACCAAATGTTAAAAACTGAGACACTAATTCACTGTAAATTAAAAGGACACTGACGCTCCGATTGCGCGGAGCCTTTATTTATAGAGAACTTAAAATTATTCCTATCTCTAAGTCTGCGTTCAAACACGGAAACTCGAGTTTCTTATTATCGGCGATTTCTTTTTTGGTGTTTCCCTTTGCATTCACACACAGAAACTCTTTTGTACGCAATTGTTGTTGTCAGCTGTGAATCGCCAACTTGAATTACTCAGACGAACGAGAGCACAAAGCGTGTTTCCCGAGTACGGGCGACTCGGTACCCGTCCCCTTTCCTCGTCGCTCTCTCCCCGACAAGCTTCCAGTTTCCGCAACAAAAGTTTTCGTGTCTGAACGTCGACTAACTAGACAAACGCAGTTTGTCCAGTACATTTATATACGGACACATATATATATACATATGTACATATTCCTAATACACATATATGGATGTATGTGTATCTTAGGTGCTTACATACTATTTTGGTTACACGCTACTGATAAGAAGCGTGTTCCAGTTGTCCTAACTAAATATCTAAAACAAGCAATTGTATTCGATCATCCCCTATCGCATGGTTAGTTGACACATATGTATGTATACGGTATTACATATGTCTACAACAAACAGCAACATAAACAGGCGATAGAAATTGATCTCCTTTATCGCTTGACTATCTCTTATTGTATTTCGCTTATCTTTTCTATTGGCGACGCGTTTCTTGTTTCTCGTTCCCTACGATAAGAAACACGTTTCCAATGTCTATGTATCTACGTACATGTGTATGTATGTATGTAAATATATTTTAGCTTAAATAGTTCCTTTAATAGTTCCTAATACCAAGTAGACTGTACCAAGGGATAATCGCTTGCACAGAAATTATTGCTTGGCTTGGATACTTGCTTGTATACATAAATAATAAGCAGTGGAAGATTCCACAAATGGTATGTAGCGCTTACTTGACACCATACACCTAGTCCATTGAATTGAGATATCCAATATGTTACTATGCCATTAATTGTAGCTTTTAACTTTAAAATTTGTTGTGTAAAGAAAAAATTAGTAGCTTTCGTTTTTCTGGAAAAATTTGAGTTGACCCTTTTTCGAACAAAATTTATTATGTAGTGCTAACTTGACACCATGCATCATTGACGACAGAAATGAGATATTGAAAAGGTTACAACGGAATTAATTGTAGCTTTTTGTTGTAAATTTGTTGTGGAAAGAAAAAATTTGTAGCTTGCGTATTTAAAGAAAAAATGGTATGTAGTGCTAACTTGACACCATACACCCAGTCGATAGAATTGAGATAATGAAAATGTTATAACGGCATTAATTGTAGCTTTTTTGTTGTAAATTTGTTGTGGAAAGAAAAAATTTGTAGCTCTCGTTTTTTAAGAAAAAATGGTATGTAGTGCTAACTTGACACCATACACCTAGTCGATAGAATTGAGATATCCAATATGTTACTATGCCATTAATTGTAGCTTTTAACTTTAAAATTTGTTGTGAAAAGAAAAAATTTGTAGCTTTCGTTGTTTTGGAAAAACTTGAGTTGACCCTTTTTCGAACAAAATTTAGTATGTAGTGCTTACTTGACATCATGCACCATTGACGACAGAATTCACAGAAATTTACAACAAATAAGCTACAATTAATGCCGTTATATTATTTTCAATATCTCAATTCTATCGACTGGGTGTATGGTGTCAAGTTAGCACTACATACCATTTTTTCTTAAAAAACGAGAGCTACAAATTTTTTCTTTCCACAACAAATTTTAAAGCTAAAAGCTACAATTAATGCCGTTATAACATTTTCAATATCTCAATTCTATCGACTAGGTGTATGGTGTCAAGTTAGCACTACATACCATTTTTTCTTAAAAAACGAAAGCTACAAATTTTTTCTTTCCACAAACAAATTTACAACTAAAAAGCTACAATTAATTCCGTTGTAACCTTTTCAATATATCAATTCTGTCCTCAATGATACATGGTGTCAAGTTAGCACTACATACTAAATTTTGTTCGAAAAAGGGTCAACTCAATTTTTTCCAGAAAAACGAAAGCTACAAATTTTTTCTTTCCACAACAAATTTTAAAGTTAAAAGCTACAATTAATGGCATAGTAACATATTGGATATCTCAATTCTATCGACTAGGTGTATGGTGTCAAGTTAGCACTACATACCATTTTTTCTTAAAAAACGAGAGCTACAAATTTTTTCTTTCCACAACAAATTTACAACAAAAAAGCTACAATTAATGCCGTAGTTAACTTTTCCAATATCGAAAACTGTAGTGCTAACTTGACACACGTCTCCATTTCACTAGCTATTGTGCCGCCTTAAATCTTGGAACGCTTTCCCAAAATTCCACCACATCCTCTTTAGCTCCTTTTACAAAGCCTCGACCAATGTCCGGCCTTTCGCTCATGCATTCCACCAGTTTTTCGTATTGCGAGCGATTTATTGTGCCCTTCGATCTGTTAATTTTGTAAACATTTAATATTTTTTTTTATTCACACTTCAACTTACATTACATATTTTTGCGTTTACACACTTTATTTTATTGATATTTTAAAACAATTTGTTTCGCTCCGACACGAGTGGCTATTCGTACAAAATTTCCGACAAAAACATAAAAATGACACCTACGTCGGATTCAGGCATACCAACATCACGAATTTCGAAGATGGCCCACGAATTTCGAATTTACGATAAAACAACGCAGATTTCAGCATACCAATTTTACGATTCGTAGCAAAATCGAATGTACGACGGATTACAGCATAGGGGTGTATAGTACCCAAGCGCGGGCGAAGGCCGCCAACGCAGAAAGGTGTTCTGTGAAAAAGGTGTTGCAACCCTTTCCTTCGGCAACACAGAAAGAATTCTACTTAGTACGGGTTATAATCCCTAAGCGCGGCCGAAGGTCGCTTGCGCAGAATGAACCATTTCAATAGAAGCCTCCGGATCCTGCGGTCTTCGCCTTTATGCACAAGAAATGTTGTATACAGTGACGAGCAAAACTGTAACATGGTGTAAAATTTTTTATTTCAGCCACCACTATCTTTTCAAATTCTAACAACTTTCATACTTTTGTTGCATATTCTTATTGGTACACCCCTACTCCTTCTCTCACAAATATTTGAAGTCAATCCAACAACAATAATAAAACCAGCAGGCAAAAATGTAAATTAAGGCAAATGTTACAGTTTTGCACTCACTCTCAGTTTTGCATTTTACAGTTATCTTTTCATTAGTTGGAAGTCAGATTGTTGTTGTTGTTGTTGTTGTAGCGGAAGTCAGATGACTTTTTTCTGTATTGTAATTTATTCAAAAAGTGATTACCAGTAAATAATATGGTTAATCAGGAAACATAAATGTAAATAATATATTTACTGCGGAAACGCGGGACCATAGGAAAAGTGGCAAAAAATTTTGGAAATCGTCACATGAAAATGTTAATACTGAGAAAAAATATAGCCTAAAATGTTATTACGGACAAAGGAAGTCTGCCAAAAAATATTACGGTCCGATATATTGTGAAGTTAGTAGCAAGGAGCGCTGCAGCCACTATTACAGAAGCGCTTAAGGTATTAAAATTGAATGCAAATCAGTAGACAGCGAGGCGAAGCATTGTCAAATTGAACGCAAAGGCATAATAAAAGAAGAAAAAACCATTTTGATCAAAATAGATGTGCGAGAGTGGTAGCATTTTGCCGGATCGCACGAAAACCGGACCGTTGCCTATTGGGATATGTTAGGCCTTACAGAATGCAATAAAAAACACGTTTTTAAGATTTAATTGAAGGTTAGTTGGTCTGACAAGACTAAATTAATCGTTTTCAATCAGATGGCACGGCATGATATTGGATCAAAGAACCAAATTAAACCTAAGCGCATCATGTAAGGCAAACTGTGAATTACAGTGGTCGGTCAATAATAGTTGGGGGTTGTATTTCAAAAATATTGTTGGTCCGTTAGTACGCATTATGCGTAAGGAACAGTATCTGTTCATATTTCAATAAAATTTACAAGATGTAGTCGAAAAATTAGGGTTTCTGCTGAAAAATCACCCAAAACATACTGAATATGTTCGCAAAGACTGGATGTAAAAGCAAAAATTTGCTATTTTGAAATGACCTCCACAATCCGCGGATATGAATCTCGTAGAAAATTTGCGAAATCAACTAAAAGCGCAGCTTACTAAGTATCCAAGTCCGTCCAATGGAGTACATGAGCTATGAATAATGTGACCAACCGTACTTCTTTCGGAAGTACAGTACTTTTTTTTTAGCTCTTGTACTTCGTACTTCGAAGTACAGTCAAATGTACTTCTTTGCAATATTTTGTACTTCAGGTCCTCTAGTTATCCGATTTTCTGGACGACCGTCACATGGCCTGGGCGATAAATCCGTTCAAATCATTAAAGTCGCCGGGGACCGATGGCATCATACCTGCGAACTTCGTGAGTACCGGGTAGATTCCCAAGGCTTGGAGGATAGTCAGTGTTACACTGGAAAAGGCTCTAATGTTTCTCCTAAGGAGTTTAAGCCTGTCAGTCTGCCTTCGTTTTTATAAAACCTCTAGAGAGATGTTTAGACCTGTTCATGACTATCTTATCTTTCAAGAGCTCAACATACTTATTGCAAGGTCGGTGCATGTCACTGCAGAGGCAATAGTTAAGTCTATTCATAATCTGGGGGTTGAAACCAATCTAATAAGGCTTATTTACAGCTTAATTTATGACATAGCTGTCGCTACAGAGTGAGGGAGGCCTGCACTCAGCGCAGATACATTAGGAGCACTCCGTAGGGTGGTGTTCTCTCTCCCCTGCTCTGCACTGCGGTTGTACACGACCTTCTAGAGGAACTGGAAAAAGTGGGATGGCGGGTGATCGCCTACGTAGATTATGTGGATCTTTTGGTTAAGGGACGATTTCTATACACCCTTTTTTCTGCCTCAAGATTACCTGAAGCATGTAACTAGGTGGACGATCAACGGTGGACATCGAGGAAAGGGGAAAAATGCGTCGGTTGTCTTGTACTGCTGCAGGGCAGCTATCGGTAAAAGGTAAGGTCTCTCGCCCAAAGTAATTCATTAGCTCTATGGAACCAGATTTACGCTTATCTAGTTTCACGGAGCCTTTTCCTGACGCTTAACGTCATGTTGAACACGCCGCCTGAGGATATTGCAGACAGAATTGTAGTAGCACGAACTGCTGTCGGATAATGGAAACAGTCTGGTAACACTCTGTAATTCTGGGGGGGCTTCGACTTCGACTTCGAACACATAGATTACAGCGCCTCCGAAATGCCTCCCAAAAGCTCTTTCTCTACCTATATTCCCTCAAGAGAGGACTCGGTCGGACGGGGTTACTAAGGCTTCCGGACTTCTGCAATGTATTTCAGGTGGAAATAGCTGCCTTCAAGGAAGCGGTAGACTCACTGCTAAAGGGTGTGATGGTGCATTTGAAATCGGCAAAGGAATATCTTACTTCTTTATCCATCGCGTCAGAGTGCTTCTTAGGTACTTCTTCTAGTTTAGGTGCCGGGCAACAGTGACATCGCTGAAAACTGCTTGGCTGATGACCTGGCGTTGGAAAGGCCCCCTTAAAACGTTATCCCTAGATAAGAAGCAACTAAGGACGCCTCTGTCTCCTGCGGCNTGAACGCAAAGGCATAATAAAAGAAGAAAAAACCATTTTGATCAAAATAGATGTGCGAGAGTGGTAGCATTTTGCCGGATCGCACGAAAACCGGACCGTTGCCTATTGGGATATGTTAGGCCTTACAGAATGCAATAAAAAACACGTTTTTAAGATTTAATTGAAGGTTAGTTGGTCTGACAAGACTAAATTAATCGTTTTCAATCAGATGGCACGGCATGATATTGGATCAAAGAACCAAATTAAACCTAAGCGCATCATGTAAGGCAAACTGTGAATTACAGTGGTCGGTCAATAATAGTTGGGGGTTGTATTTCAAAAATATTGTTGGTCCGTTAGTACGCATTATGCGTAAGGAACAGTATCTGTTCATATTTCAATAAAATTTACAAGATGTAGTCGAAAAATTAGGGTTTCTGCTGAAAAATCACCCAAAACATACTGAATATGTTCGCAAAGACTGGATGTAAAAGCAAAAATTTGCTATTTTGAAATGACCTCCACAATCCGCGGATATGAATCTCGTAGAAAATTTGCGAAATCAACTAAAAGCGCAGCTTACTAAGTATCCAAGTCCGTCCAATGGAGTACATGAGCTATGAATAATGTGACCAACCGTACTTCTTTCGGAAGTACAGTACTTTTTTTTTAGCTCTTGTACTTCGTACTTCGAAGTACAGTCAAATGTACTTCTTTGCAATATTTTGTACTTCAGGTCCTCTAGTTATCCGATTTTCTGGACGACCGTCACATGGCCTGGGCGATAAATCCGTTCAAATCATTAAAGTCGCCGGGGACCGATGGCATCATACCTGCGAACTTCGTGAGTACCGGGTAGATTCCCAAGGCTTGGAGGATAGTCAGTGTTACACTGGAAAAGGCTCTAATGTTTCTCCTAAGGAGTTTAAGCCTGTCAGTCTGCCTTCGTTTTTATAAAACCTCTAGAGAGATGTTTAGACCTGTTCATGACTATCTTATCTTTCAAGAGCTCAACATACTTATTGCAAGGTCGGTGCATGTCACTGCAGAGGCAATAGTTAAGTCTATTCATAATCTGGGGGTTGAAACCAATCTAATAAGGCTTATTTACAGCTTAATTTATGACATAGCTGTCGCTACAGAGTGAGGGAGGCCTGCACTCAGCGCAGATACATTAGGAGCACTCCGTAGGGTGGTGTTCTCTCTCCCCTGCTCTGCACTGCGGTTGTACACGACCTTCTAGAGGAACTGGAAAAAGTGGGATGGCGGGTGATCGCCTACGTAGATTATGTGGATCTTTTGGTTAAGGGACGATTTCTATACACCCTTTTTTCTGCCTCAAGATTACCTGAAGCATGTAACTAGGTGGACGATCAACGGTGGACATCGAGGAAAGGGGAAAAATGCGTCGGTTGTCTTGTACTGCTGCAGGGCAGCTATCGGTAAAAGGTAAGGTCTCTCGCCCAAAGTAATTCATTAGCTCTATGGAACCAGATTTACGCTTATCTAGTTTCACGGAGCCTTTTCCTGACGCTTAACGTCATGTTGAACACGCCGCCTGAGGATATTGCAGACAGAATTGTAGTAGCACGAACTGCTGTCGGATAATGGAAACAGTCTGGTAACACTCTGTAATTCTGGGGGGGCTTCGACTTCGACTTCGAACACATAGATTACAGCGCCTCCGAAATGCCTCCCAAAAGCTCTTTCTCTACCTATATTCCCTCAAGAGAGGACTCGGTCGGACGGGGTTACTAAGGCTTCCGGACTTCTGCAATGTATTTCAGGTGGAAATAGCTGCCTTCAAGGAAGCGGTAGACTCACTGCTAAAGGGTGTGATGGTGCATTTGAAATCGGCAAAGGAATATCTTACTTCTTTATCCATCGCGTCAGAGTGCTTCTTAGGTACTTCTTCTAGTTTAGGTGCCGGGCAACAGTGACATCGCTGAAAACTGCTTGGCTGATGACCTGGCGTTGGAAAGGCCCCCTTAAAACGTTATCCCTAGATAAGAAGCAACTAAGGACGCCTCTGTCTCCTGCGGCACACTCTTGGATGGCTGGGCCTAGTGTGAGCTCAGCGAGTGCTAGACTAACACGCAAACTTCGTACTCGCAATAATAAAATTTCATGCTTTTGTGACATAAAAGAGGAAAAAAAAGGTTTTTAGAAGGCACTTTAAAATACTTTTTGCAGCGCAAGTAACGAGTGACCCATCGTTCCCCCTTAAAGGCGCCGAATGCCACGTTACCTCTCAAGAGCTAGTGATGGGAGTTTTGACAGGTCATTGTGCGATTAATATTCACTAGGAGTTTCAACTGACCCCTTTTGTATCAGCTGTCAAGAGGAATATGAAGTGGAATCATCTTCACACTTTCCTTTGGAGTCCAACTTTCGCAAGGCTAATATTAAAGCGTTTTGGCTCACTCTTCAGAACTAAACCTGAGCTCCCAGGGATCGAAATGAGCCGCATTAGAAATATCGTAATCGGCTCGCGGCGTTAACCCAACCCACCCAACCTAGCCTGTACTTCTTTGAGTTATGAAATAGTTGGTCACATTAGCTATTAAAGCAAACCAAGGATATATGGGAGGCTATACCTCCAGAATTTTCACAGAAATACAAATGAGGTATGCCAAATTGCATCCAGGAACTAAAATAAGCAAAAGTATACTGTTATACTTTGTTATTTTCACTGTAAATATTATGTTAATAATGAGTGAAAACGGTGAGAATTTTCATGTTACCAGCTACTTAAATGGAGGAGTTATAACGAAAAATCTTATATCTGAACAATCAGCTATAGGTTATAGTGATCCGATCTTTGTTATTTTCACTGTAAATATTATGTTAATAATGAGTGAAAACGGTGAGAATTTTCATGTTACCAGCTACTTAAATGGAGGAGTTATAACGAAAAATCTTATATCTGAACAATCAGCTATAGGTTATAGTGATCCGATCTTTGTAATTTTCACTTTAAGTTCTCTGTTGATAATGGGTGGAAGTATTGCAAAATTTATGTTCTTAGCTGCATAAATGGAGAAGTTATAACGAAAAATCTCATATCTGAACAATCAGTTGTATGGGAGCTATATGTTATAGTGGTCCGATTCTTCCGGTTCCGACAAATGATTAATACATTATAAAAATACACCCACCTACCAAATTTCATCCGGATATCTCGATTGCATACTTGCGACTCAGCTCGACGTTCTGATCATTTAAGTATACATTTTAATGGGTCTATCTCTTCTTATTCTTTTACTTATAAACATCGGACCAAAGTTATAATACCATTTCATGCTCATCAAAGGTATAAATATATAAGTACAAAACTGTAACATATGCCTTAATTTACATTTTTGTCTGCTGGTTTTATTATTGTTGTTGGATTCTTTTCAATTCGTTATGAGAGATGAAGTACAGGTGTACCAATACGAATATACAACAAAAGTATGAATGTCGTTAGAACTTGAAAGATAGCGGCGGCTAATATAAAAAGCGTTACACCATGTTACAGTTTTGCTCGTCACTGTATGTACCCATTGTGGCCCCCTCTTGACAGGCAACACAAAAAGGCTCAAGCCATAAACTCGAAACAAGCGAAAACCCAAGTAAAAATTGTGATTTTTGCACATTTTTGTTAAGGCTCCCGAGGGACCTATAAGGGGCTTGGGCATTTAATAATAATAATAGATTGGCGCTTACACATATGTTAGTGTTTGGCCGAGATTCTCCTCCAACTTGTGGTGTGCGCCTTGATATTGTCACACAAAGCGGAGGGACCTACAGTTTTACGCCGACTCCGAATGGCGATTGTATTTTTATGAGAAGCTATTTTTCATGGCAGAAATACACTCGGAGGTTTGCCATTGCCTGCCGAGGGACGACCGCTGTTAAGAAAAAACCTTTTTCTAAATTTTTTGCGATGTTGCTTTGACCAGGGCTTGAACCCAGGTGCTGGTGAGTGAAAGCGCGCACTGCTTACCACTACACCACAGCGGCCGACTCACTTTCTTTTATTGCGTTTACACACTTTCTTTTATTGATATTTTAAAACAATTTGTTTCGCTCCGACACGAGTTGCTATTCGTACAAAATTTCCGACAAATACATAAAAATTACAGCTACGTCGGATTCAGGCATACCAACATTACGAATTACGAAGATGGCTTGGATCAAAGAACCAAATTAAACCTAAGCGCATCATGTAAGGCAAACTGTGAATTACAGTGGTCGGTCAATAACAGTTGGGGGTTGTATTTCAAAAATATTGTTGGTCCGTTAGTACGCATTATGCGTAAGGAACAGTATCTGTTTATATTTCAACAAAATTTACAAGATGTAGTCGAAAAATGAGAGTTTCTGACTGAAAATCACCCAAAACATACTGAATATGTTCGCAAAGACTGGATGTAAAAGCAAAAATTTGCTATTTTGAAATGACCTCCACAATCCGCGGATATGAATCTCGTCGAAAATTTGCGAAATCAACTAAAAGCGCAGCTTACTAAGTATCCAAGTCCGTCCAATGGAGTACATGAGCTATGAAAGCAAACCAAGGATATATGGTGTAGGTATAGGGGCCTCCAGAATTTTTACAGAAATACAAATAAGGTATGCCAAATTGCATCCAGGAAATAAAAAAAAAGCAAAAGTATACTGAACATTGTGTTAACAATTCTTTTTTTCGTGAAAATTGTCAAAAAGTTATTAAAACAAGTAAGAGCAGCGCTGTTTCGGCTATGCCGAAGGCTTCATACCTTTCATGAACATCTGAAAACTTTACTTTAACAGATTACTGCATTTGAAAAAATTTATATATTCACAGCACACATAGATATAGGAGTTACATATATAAAAAATCTTTTTAAACAATCAGAGGTATGGAAGATATACCTTATATAGCACCAATCAAAGTGATATTCACTGCTGTGTGATCGGTAGTAAACCGGTAACACAATTTAATGGGTTTAGCTTCCTACATAAAGAAGATATATCGCAAAAACTGGTATAGGAACAATAAATGGTATACGAGATAAGGCTTATACTGCATAGATTTTGACAATTTTCTCAGTAGACTTTGTATTATTATTTATACAATAGCTTACGAAATTTATCGGTTTTAGCTGTCCACATATATTAGTTTTACATTAAAACCCCATATCTGAACAATCAGTTATATGGAGGCAATATATAAGTTAACAGTGACCCGATCTTTGTTAATTTTACTGTAAACTATCTGTTGATAATGAGTGAAAATAGTGTGAATATCATGTTTCTAGCTGCATATATTTAGAAGTTATAACAAAGAATCTCATATCTGAACAATCAGTTGTATGGGAA
>NW_016158251.1:3424-8168 GCF_001687245.7 Rhagoletis zephyria | reverse complement strand
CTATATGTTATAGTGGTCCGATTCTTCCGGTTCCGACAAATGATTAATACATTATAAAAATACACCCACCTACCAAATTTCATCCGGATATCTCGATTGCATACTTGCGACTCAGCTCGACGTTCTGATCATTTAAGTATACATTTTAATGGGTCTATCTCTTCTTATTCTTTTACTTACAAACATCGGACCAAAGTTATAATACCATTTCATGCTCATGAAAGGTATAAATATATAAGTGCAAAACTGTAACATATGCCTTAATTTACATTTTTGTCTGCTGGTTTTATTATTGTTGTTGGATTCTTTTCAATTCGTTATGAGAGATGAAGTACAGGTGTACCAATACGAATATACAACAAAAGTATGAATGTCGTTAGAACTTGAAAGATAGCGGCGGCTAATATAAAAAGCGTTACACCATGTTACAGTTTTGCTCGTCACTGTATGTACCCATTGTGGCCCCCTCTTGACAGGCAACACAAAAAGGCTCAAGCCATAAACTCGAAACAAGCGAAAACCCAAGTAAAAATTGTGATTTTTGCACATTTTTGTTAAGGCTCCCGAGGGACCTATAAGGGGCTTGGGCATTTGGGAGTATTTTTGAAAACGGCAATTCATGCCGTTTCGTGGATATTTTGCGTTTGATAGCTCCCGTATGCTGTAATCCGAAAGTTCGTAGGTACGAATTCGTAGCTCAGTTCCGAAAATTCGAAAATTGGTACGCTGTAATCCGATAGTAACTATCAACGGCGTTGCCAACTAAAATAGTGAAATTCGAAGTTCTTACTCAGCTGCTTTGATAGAAGCAAATCAAAATAAATATACATAATCGCAAGTGAGAAGTGAAATTAAAAAAAAAAATAGTTTATTCATTATTTGAAGACTTTTCCTTAATTAAGTAGAATACAAAGGATTCAGTGGCCGGTGCACTTTTGTCCCAGGAGGAACAACAGCTAACAGTTGCATTAATATACAAAGGAGATTGCTAAGAGATTGTTCTGGTCCATTTAGCTTAAATGATAAAATGTAAGCTCCCTCCTTTTAAGGGCCTCCATTTATTTATTTATTAATTTATAGGTCATATGAAACAATTAATTTCTTACTGACTACAGAAAGGAATTGCTTAGGAACAAGTCAAAGTAATTAGTTAAAATAATTATACAGTAGGCTTCGGACAGCTCCAGGCGACAGGGACGGGTCCAAGTTAGGAATATTATTTAATTCAGATAGAGTTCTTGGCATGGGGGCAAATTTAAGGTAATCAAATTTAGGAAACTCAGTGTAAAACAGAGGGACGTGTCAGAGATTCGCGCAGGAATAAAGAAGTTTAGTTNCAGTTGCATTAATATACAAAGGAGATTGCTAAGAGATTGTTCTGGTCCATTTAGCTTAAATGATAAAATGTAAGCTCCCTCCTTTTAAGGGCCTCCATTTATTTATTTATTAATTTATAGGTCATATGAAACAATTAATTTCTTACTGACTACAGAAAGGAATTGCTTAGGAACAAGTCAAAGTAATTAGTTAAAATAATTATACAGTAGGCTTCGGACAGCTCCAGGCGACAGGGACGGGTCCAAGTTAGGAATATTATTTAATTCAGATAGAGTTCTTGGCATGGGAGCAAATTTAAGGTAATCAAATTTAGGAAACTCAGTGTAAAACAGAGGGACGTGTCAGAGATTNTGTAAGAGGGACGTGTCGGAGATTCCGCGCATGAATAAAGAAGTTTAGTTGCTCCAGTAGCGCAGGGCAGTCAACTGTATAATTTAGCAGGTTATACACCAAGCTGCAAGAGAGAAAGGAAGATCTGGACTGTAAAGTTTTCAGGGATAAAAGTTGGCAACGGGATTCGTAGGAAGGTTTAGGATCAGTAAAGTTTAAAGAACGGAGTGCAAACTTAATAAATATTTTTTGGATTCACTCTATACGGTTAATTTGAGTTACGTCATACGGTTTCCAGATGAAGGCTGCGTAATCAATCCTAGATCTTACTAATGAAGTATTACGTCTTACAAAAGCAAGCATAGCGTACGATTTCGAAACAACATAGTTGACGTGGGTGGTAAATCGAAGTTTGGAATCAAAATATACACCAAGATCTTTGAAGTCTGTAACATGATCGAGGGTTGAGCCAGAAATTTTGTAACTAGTTAGTAACGGGCTATATTTTCTAGGGAATGTCGAATGAAAACACTTTTTTACATTTAGAAAAAGCCGATTCCGGGTGCACCACGAGTAAAGCTTAGAATAAATACTGTGCCGCTTTAATTCTTGGAACGCTTTACCAAAATTCCACCACATCCTCTTTAGCTCCTTTTACAAGGCCTCGACCAATGTCCGGCCTTTCGCTCATGAATTCCACCAGTTTTTCGTATTGCGAGCGATTTGTTGTGATCTTCGGTCTGTTAATTTTGTAAACATTTAAAATAAATACTTTTTTTTCTATTCACNCTTTAGCTCCTTTTACAAGGCCTCGACCAATGTCCGGCCTTTCGCTCATGAATTCCACCAGTTTNGATTTTTGCACATTTTTGTTAAGGCTCCCGAGGGACCTATAAGGGGCTTGGGCATTTAATAATAATAATAGATTGGCGCTTACACATATGTTAGTGTTTGGCCGAGATTCTCCTCCAACTTGTGGTGTGCGCCTTGATATTGTCACACAAAGCGGAGGGACCTACAGTTTTACGCCGACTCCGAATGGCGATTGTATTTTTATGAGAAGCTATTTTTCATGGCAGAAATACACTCGGAGGTTTGCCATTGCCTGCCGAGGGACGACCGCTGTTAAGAAAAAACCTTTTTCTAAATTTTTTGCGATGTTGCTTTGACCAGGGCTTGAACCCAGGTGCTGGTGAGTGAAAGCGCGCACTGCACTACACCACAGCGGCCGACGCACTTTCTTTTATTGCGTTTACACACTTTCTTTTATTGATATTTTAAAACAATTTGTTTCGCTCGGACACGAGTTGCTATTCGTACAAAATTTCCGACAAATACATAAAAATGACAGCTACGTCGGATTCAGGCATACCAACATTACGAATTTCGAAGATGGCCTACGAATTTCGAAATTACGAAACAACGCGGATTTCAGCATACCAATTTCACGATTCGTAGCAAAATCGAATCTACGACGGATTCACAACATAGGGGTGTATAANTACGTCGGATTCAGGCATACCAACATTACGAATTTCGAAGATGGCTTACGAATTTCGAAATTACGAAACAACGCGGATTTCAGCATACCAATTTCACGATTCGTAGCAAAATCGAATCTACGACGGATTACAGCATAGGGGTGTATAATACCCAAGCGCGGGCGAGGGCCGCCAACGCAGAAAGGTGTTCTGTGAAAAAGGTGTTGCCACCCTTTCCTTCGGCAACACAGAAAGGAGAATTCTTTTTAGTACGGGTTATAACCCCTAAGCGCGGCCGAAGGCCCCCTGCGCAGAATGAACTATTTCAATAGAAGCCTCTGGATCCTGCGGTCTTCGCCTTTATGCACAAGAAATGTTGTATACAGTGACGAGCAAAACTGTAACATGGTGTAAAATTTTTTATTTCAGCCACCACTATCTTTTCAAGTTCTAACGACTTTCATACTTTTGTTGCATATTCTTATTGGTACACCCCTACTCCTTCTCTCACAAAGATTTGAAGTCAATCCAACAACAATAATAAAACCAGCAGGCAAAAACGTAAATTAAGGCAAATGTTAGTTTTGCACTCACTCTCAGTTTTGCATTTTACAGTTATCTTTTCATTAGTTGGAAGTCAGATTGTTGTTGTTGTTGTTGTTGTAGCGGAAGTCAGATGACTTTTTTCTGTATTGTAATTTATTCAAGAAGTGATTTCCAGTAAATAATATGGTTAATCAGGAAACATCGGTCGCTGTGGTGTAGTGGTAAGCAGTGCGCGCTTTCACACATCAGCACCTGGGTTCAAGCCCTGGTCAAAGCAACATTCCAAAAAATATAGAAAAATGTTTTTTCTTAACAGCGGTCGTCCCTCGGCAGGCAATGGCAAACCTCCGACTGTATTTCTGCCATGAAAAACAGCTTCTCATAAAAATACAATCGCCGTTCGGAGTCGGCGTAAAACTGTAGGTCCCTCCGCTTTGTGTGACAACATCAAGGCGCACGCCACAAGTCGGAGGAGAAGCTCGGCCAAACACTAACATATGTGTAAGCGCCAATCTATTATTATTATTATTATCAGGAAACATAAATGTAAATAACATTTTTACTGCGGAAACGCGGGACCATAGGAAAAGTGGCAAAAAATTGTGGAGTTCGTCACATGAAAATGTTAAGACTGAGAAAAAATATAGCTTAAAATGTTATTAAGGACAAAGGAAGTCTGCCAAAAAAATATTACGGTCCGATATCTTGTGAAGTTAGTAGCAAGTAGCGCTGCAGCCACTATTACAGAAGCGCTTAAGGTATTAAAATTGAATGCAAATCAGTACACAGCGAGGCGAAGAATTGTCAAATTGAACGCAAAGGCATAATAAAAGAAAAAACCATTTTGATCAAAATACATGTGCGAGAGTGGTAGCATTTTGCCGGATAGCACGAAAACCGGACCGTTGCCTATTGGGATATGTTAGGCCTTACAGAATGCAATAAAAAAACACGTTTTTAAGATTTAATTGAAGGTTAGTTGGTCTGACAAGACTAAATTAATCGCTTTCAATCAGATGGCCTGGCAAGGTATTGGATCAAAGAACCAA
>NW_016158251.1:0-1476 GCF_001687245.7 Rhagoletis zephyria | reverse complement strand
ATCGCGAGGTATAAGAAGGCAAAGGTTGTGTGAAATTTAAAGATCGCAGTGCAAATTTAATAAAAATCTTTTGAATACGCTCGATTCTATTTATATATGATACCTGGGCAGGCCGCCAGATAAAGGCAGCATATTCTAAACGGGACCTTACAAAGGCAATAAACAATTTCTTATGTGTATACGGATCCAAGAAATCAGAGCTGTTTCGACGAACGAATGCTAACATAGAGTAAGAATTTGCCACTATAAAATTTATGTGGCTTGCAAACGTGAGTTTTGAGTCAAAAAATACTCCTAAATCTTTAACCGTGTTCACCGTCTTCAGTTGAGAACCCGCAATAGAATAAGTAGTATTTACAGTAACAAGCTTTCTGGAAAAAATGCAATGAGAACATTTATCAATATTAAGAAAACTTTGAAGACTTTTCCTTAATTAAGTAGAATACAAAGGATTCAGTGGCCGGTGCACTTTTGTCCCAGGAGGAACAACAGCTAACAGTTGCATTAATATACAAAGGAGATTGCTAAGAGATTGTTCTGATCCATTTAGCTGAAATGATAAAATGCAAGCTCCTTCCTTTTAAGGGCCTCCATTTATTTATTTATAAGTCATTTGAAAGAATTAATTTCTTACTGACTACAGAAAGGAATTGCTTAGGAACTAGTTAAAGTAATTAGTTAAAATAATTATAAAGTAGGCTTCGGACGGTAGGCTCCAGGCGACAGGGACGGGTCCAAGTTAGGAATATTATTTAATTCATATAGAGTTCTTGGCATGGGAGCAAATTTAAGGTAATCAAATTTAGGAAACTCAGTGTAAAACAGAGGGACGTGTCGGAGATTCCGCGCAGGAATAAGGAAGTTTAGTTGCTCCAGTAGCGCAGGGCTGTCAACTGTATAATTTAGCAGGTTATACACCAAGTTGCAAGAGAGAAAGGAAGAGAGAAGACATTCCCACGACAGCCGGTTCTACGTACCGGAATGACTCGGGTTTTACCCGACCAAGGGCTGTTGTTTCGGCGATCTAACCCCGTTTAGGTCGGCGAAGTATCTAAGAAGTTGTTCGTCCATAGGGCTACATTCACTACGTATTCTTCTACTCAGGGCTGGCATCGAGTCAAACCCAGGGCCAGAAATCTACACCAGCTGTGTATGCCGGGGACGACTACACCACAACTCCACCTCAGCCAAGTGTAATGCCGGCGAGGGGTGGAGTCACCTTAAGAGTCTGCTCAGGACTACGGACACATCGACAGTGGACCACGTCGTATGTGGACCCCTGTTGTTCAAACAGAGCAGCCTCCACGGCTAACCTCAGTCCACCCGAGCAGACTCACACAGTCACCACAACATAATAACACCACAGACCATACCATAGCCACGACAGACCACATAACAAACACAACCGCACCACCACCCACACGCCGCCGCCAACAACTCCTGGTTCCCCCTACAATCTGCACGGTATGTCAGACC
>NW_016158250.1:146475-150340 GCF_001687245.7 Rhagoletis zephyria | reverse complement strand
AAGTCCATAAAATACACCAATAAAAATTTGGTGCTTTTTCAAATGCAAACTTGGCAACACTGTCTTTTGTTTGATGCTTCTTTTTCTTGTCGAGTTCGTCTTGCTCTCTCAATATTCTATCATTCTTGATACCAATCTTCTACACTAATACATATATATTTAAAGCCGTTTTTTATGTGTTCGCGAATCTCGAGAACGGCTGAACCGATTTTTTTTTAATTTCATTTTGATGTTTCAGACGTCCAAAGGATGGTTATAGGCTAAAAAATTCGATATATAAAGGGGGCGTAGCACCTCCCATACAAACCGATTTTTTCATACTGCATATCTCTGGAAGTGTTCATGGTAGAATACCGGAACTTGGTACGGCGACATATGAAATCAATCTTATACTCATGGAGAAAAATATATATATAATTCTTATGTGTGTTTGTGAGTGAAATCCTCCTAAATTCCCGGACCGATGTTAACGACGTTTTTTGTGTGCTTTGGAGTGGCTCTCTGGATGGTGTAGTTTCACAATTTCACCCATTTAAGTTATTACTAAAAATCTTATTTATGATCCACTTTCGCTAATATTCAAAATAGGTATTGGTAACGACAAAGGCAATACTATTGCCAAAAGAAGCTGCCAGGTGGCGCTGCAGTCATTACGAATAATCGCCAAGTTGCACCACTGAGTATATCGAACCTTTATGTGTTACGATTGGCCCAATGGATGTGATTTGCCAGTATTATTATGCGTTAAAGCTTCATTCATAGACACCAGGGTTGAGTTGCGCAGGGGTAAATCTCAAATCACCACCGATAAATCAGCTGCCAGAACCATTGCGCGCCTTTTACTGTAATATTTAATTTAAAATAATGTTTAAAAAGGTGGCAACCCTTGTGAAAGACTTAAATATTATTCAAAACTTTCAAACTAAAGCGTTGTTAAATATTACTACGTTTATACGCACCTAATATTTGCAAATAACAATTTGCAAAATGGTAAAATTTGCCGTATAAACGCTGAGTTAATTTTTTATTTGCAAATAATTAAATCACGCAAATAAGTACTGATTAGTGGTACTATTTGCAAATAAGCGCAAGACGCCGCCATTCTTAGGTTTATTTTCTTATTCGATGGGCATCTTATTGCCTTTTTATAATCAAGCCATTGCCATTTTTAACTTTATTTTCTTTTTCGATGGTCATATTATTGCCTTTTTATAATCAGGCAATATTAAAAAAGAATTTTCCACCATTGAATAAACAGTGAGTTAGGTATTTGCAAATTATTTTTATTTGCAAATAGCTTACGTATAAACGTAGTATATATTTCGTTAGACAACTTAAATTTGACTTTTCAAAGAGGTGGCAACCCTTTTCGAAATATATTCGAGATACAGCTTTATTAAGCCTCTTGACTTCCATTTTTTTAATATAATTTTCAAATGAATAACACCTTTAATTGAAGTTGAATTTGATTATTTTTAAAGCTGGCAGCCCTCTTCCATGAGTACATAATAGGAGCGTTCCTTATCTCCCAGAAATAGTCAGAAAAAGTCCGAAGTAGTCAGATTTAGTCCAAAAAGCGTTCCTTAACTCGGAAATGACAGCAAAAATGAGAGAGCAACAGTCAGTGAGAGTGACTCTCATCAGTCCGAAGTAGTCAGATTTAGTCAGAAGAATTTTTTCTGGCAAAATCCTGAAAAGTGTCAAACTCAACTGAATTTAAATTAACGGAAATTAAGGAATACGCTAAAAGTGAGAATAATCTAAAAAGTAAAAGAAATGAATTGAAATTGGAAGAAGGCAAAAAATAATTGATATAGCAAGTGTTTATTGTGCTTGTGCTTGTGTGAATGTGTTTTGTACATACATTTCTGTTCTTATTTGACGTTAGTTTTGTTGCTGCCATTCTTTGGACTAAAAATTTGGTTTTTTGCGTTCCTTTACTTTTCATGTTATTCTCTTTAAGTGAGCGCATTTTGCTTACGCTCTGGCATTTTGACACTTTTCAGACTTTAGTCCAAAAAGATAAGGAATGAACCTAATGATTTTATATATCTCCATACCAAAAAAAATATTTCCTGAAAAATGCAGTATGAAAAATTCCGTTTGTATGGGATGTGCCACGCCCCCTTGTCTAATCGAGATTAAATTTATCCTATATTTTAAGTTGGACTAAATGACAGCAGTGTACAAAATTTCATGATAATCGGTTGAGTAGTTAAAGCGTGAAAGCGTAGCAAAGAAACAAATCCGAAAGTGATTTATAATATAAGTAAGGATTTTAATTTCGTCAATTCTTTTATGAAACTTTGCGCACACATTCATTTCTGCGCTCTTCTCAGCTATACATATGAAAATGAACACCAAATTACTGATGCCAGATCGGAGGTTTATTAGGCGTCTTTTTAGTAGCTTTTTGCGAAAAGTTACTTTGCCGTACTTACAACTAACAAGAATTTTCTCAAAAGACTGTCGATTTTGGTTAAATAAATGATTTCTTTCAAAGATTTTTTTTATTTTCGAGATAAAACTAATTTGTGGAAGGTGGAGTAAAAGACAGTGACGAAGTGAAGGCTTCCAAAGCGAAGTGAAAAACTTTATTTGAAGTGACAGCGGTAGCACTGCTCATGGCAACTCCAGAACGTCCTGCTATCTATCGCACATTCTCTCGCTGTTCGCAGTATTTATCCTCTTGACGTTTCTAGCTGTCGAATATTCTACGTCATTCCTCGAACATTCTGCCATTTTCTCGTAGTTCGCCTCGCGTTGGCACAGTATTCGCCACATGACGAAGTTTTGCTGTATCGAATCGGCGTCGGGTACCGAAAAGAAAGTATTGGGTACAAGTTTTTTCAAGTATTGGGTACCGAGTTCTGGGCACTGAACATTCATCACATCACTAGTGCTATGCGCAATGGCAATTCGGTATTGGATGTCAGCATTGTTAAAAGATAAATAGTAAACGCGAGAAAACCAAAATTAGTTTTTCAAAGATTAGAAATTTTGTGTAAATAAAAATTAAAACAGAATTTATGTAAATGTCTCGTATGTATGTGGAAGATGCGCCACAAATAATTGTTCGCTGCTTCTTTTTAGTGAAAATATTCAGTGACGTTAGAGTCTGAAGGCAAGTGTGCATTTATTTTCCTTTATGAGAGAGCCTGAAAAACGAAGTTTTGTGTTTTTTGGGGAGCATGTCGGATTTTTTCATAGTGGATATGTAGTAAAAATCCAGGTTTTCTACAGACTATAAAAGTTTGTATATAAAACGCGTGTACAATTCTGTTTTATTAAGGAAAAGTCGTTGAAACATTCCTATTCTTTTTACGAATGGATTGCTCTCGATTTAGTAGTTGTAGCCCTAGTGCTTACTAAAGAAATGTGTTTGTGTAGCCGCTTAAATCGCTAACGTTTTTATTTAAATTTCTTCTAGATAGCATAATGTAAAACTGGTAGTTCCGTTTTAAAAATTAACATTTGTATTAGTGTTTCCAATACATCATCACCATGATAAATATTTATTGTTTCATTATGTTTATAGAACATTTTATGTCCAATATATTTGTAAAAGCCAATGCAAGAAAATACATATACGGTACGGTTCAGGGGGAAATGTTTAGTAGAAAGGAGACAGTCGCCGCTTTCTAAAAAGGGGTACCCTCCCCTTGGACTCCTCCCACAGGCACCTAGGGAACCGTTTGAAAAAGGGAGAAAAACGGAATTTTCTTAGGCAAACTGAGCAGTTTGAAGTGGAATATGACCCAACTAACAGAAACCGTGGGATTTTTTAATAAAAGAAATTATGCCAAATTAGATATGGGGGGATTTTGAATAAAGAATAAAAAGTTAATTAAAAATAGAAAAAAAA
>NW_016158250.1:145935-146367 GCF_001687245.7 Rhagoletis zephyria | reverse complement strand
GCACTTAGGGATTATAACCCTCAGCCGATCTGGGCGGGGTTGTTGTAGCCGCTACAACAACAACAACAACACCTTTTGCAGAGAACACCTTTCTGCGTAGGCGGCCTTCGGCCGCACTTAGGGATTATAACCCTCAGGCAGTAGAATTCTCCTTTCTGTTTTGCGAAGAAAAGGAGCTGAACACCTTTTGCAGAGAACACCTTTGTATATTTTTAATGCTTACTGGGTTATATCCTATCTTCTTTTGTCTCTCATTCTTTTGCATATTTTGGAGTTTGACAGCTGAACTCCGCCATTTAATTTGCATATGCAACCAAAGTCAGACGCGTGATTTTGAAGGTGTTTTTATTTAATGAATTGTGATGAATTGGTGAATATTAAACTCGTAAAGCAAGTTATAACAAATCAAGTAAAGTGTAAAGTGAAGGGGAA
>NW_016158250.1:144089-145835 GCF_001687245.7 Rhagoletis zephyria | reverse complement strand
CTTAGTTGTTCGATTGATTAAATCGTAGATAACTGCCGTAAACTCAGCTTGGTACATATCGATGCCTATGCCTATAAATTTCTGTGCCTGTTTAATAGATTTACGACGTTCAAAACTACGAATAGCTATCACTTTTTCATCAGAGGGTCTAATTCCTGCCCCAGAAATATTATGTCCTAANGTTGGTCAGAAATTCCACAAGGAACACATTGCGGTCCCTTATTATTCCTTGTATTTATCAATGATTTGCCGCTTTATTTCAACTTTGCCAAATGCCTAATGTTTGGAGACGACGTAAAACTATTTTTAACAGTCCGTGATACTTCTGACTGTATCAATTTACAATCAGACCTTGATTCTTTTGCTGGATGGTGTACTGTCAATAATCTGTTTTTAANGCAAAAAGAAGCTCTGCGCTAAAATACTATCATATTACTATTACTACAACATTTCTATCTGTCGCTTTTTTCTTAATTTCACAATATTTTTAGTAAATTTTTTTTTTAGTTAATTTTTTTTCAAATCGCCTGATAACCAACTTGGGATATTTTCTTTTATTTAAAAATCCCACGGTTTTCGTTAGTTGGGTTATATTCCACTTCAAACTGCTCAGTTTGCCTCGGAAAATGCCGTTTTACCCCATTTTCAAACGGTTCCCTAGGGGTCTGTGGGAGGTCGCAAAGGGGGGTGGGGCTTTTCGTAAAGTGGCGACTGTCCCCTTTCGAATGAAGGGGGTTTAGGGGCCACGCCCCCTCCCCCTCCGCCCCCCACTCCAAAAACGATGGGCCAATAACTAAACATTTCCCTTATTTTTACCTTCTTACCTTCCTTTTATTAACTCGGGATGTAACTATGTAATATTGATGCGCCTAAAAGATGCAGCGATTTCTATTCTCAAGTTACATACCTGATGACAGTGCGAATGGCAATTGTAATAGGGAGGTTTTAGTTTTTTAAACTATAATTTTTTTTATTTGAACGTAGAAAGGAATTCTACACAAAAAAGCTGTGAGTGGCGTAATAGGGCTTTCGCACGAGGCGATTCTTCACTCAACTTTTGCGCAGGGTTGCACGAAAAAAAATTGAATGGCTAAAAATATCAAAAAATAAAAAAATCAAAATATTCGTCATAAAAAGGCGTTTGCATTGTTCAACTTTGCATTCCACTTTTGGTTGAACGGCCTTTCAACTAATCGCTTTTAACAAAGTTGGTCGCCAGCCAACATTTAGCCATTCAACTTTTTTTTCGTGCAACCCTGCGTGAGTTGAAAGCAAAAGTTGAACGCAAAATCGCCCCGTGCGAACACCTTTTTATGGTTAAAAAGCGATTTTGCGTTTTTATGTTTTGATATTTTTAGCCATTCAATTTTTTTTTCGTGCAACCCTGCGTGAGTGGAACGCAAAAGTTGCCTAAAAAATCGCCTAGTGCGAAAGCCTCATAAGTTACATATTCTGCCAATATTTTTAGATGATCACTTAGGTATAAAAACATTTTTTATAAATTATTAATTTGGCGTAGTTGAAAAACAGCTCCGATTCTCAAATTAAAAAAAAAAAAACATTTGGATCGGTAGAGATCATTGCGGTGATTATAACGATATATATTTTTTATTTGATAGGTAATTTAATTCCCTTTAATTCGATATACATACTTTATATATGCCTTGTCTAGTTTTCATTAAGGGCCTGTGTCAATTGATAGAAAAGTACAACGTAGTGTTACTGGCGAATTTTCATACAATTTTA
>NW_016158250.1:102073-144064 GCF_001687245.7 Rhagoletis zephyria | reverse complement strand
TATTGTTTGAAGAATTCTTTTATTTTAAATACATTCCGATTTCGTACATTTTATATACTTTAATTTAAATCTAGACTTTTTTGCAATTGCAATAATAGATTGTGGCCTATTTTTTAATTTTGGCCTGGAAGAAATAATAGAAACAAAGTATTATTTCTAAATAAATTAAACTTGACCCAAAAATTCTTACAAATATATTATTGTTTCAATGTCTTATTGAACCGCCTGCCTTGCCTTATTACCTCTTCGCATATTCGGTGCAAAGAACTATCCAAGTTTGCGCAAACACTTTTCGGAATGAAATGCCACGATTTTAGATTGTGGCGCCACAATTTGTCTTTATTGCCGGCTTTATTAGGCCCGATTATCTTCGTTATGTCTGTCCAAAGGTGTTTGTAGTAGTGAGTATATCAAGGATTTAAAGAAATTCAATTTAATATTTAATATTGTATAAAATTCGGTTGTTAACAGTTGCAAGAAAAATGTTTGAATAATAATGAAAATTTTCTGTTTGATTGACGAACCACAAAAATCACATAAATCTAAAATTTCCAAAATTACAAAGTTGAAATGAACACAGTACAATAAAAGGTAATAACACAAATACAAACCACATACTTCCCTCAGGTTAATGGTTATAGTAATGGATATGAGACGATAACTGCTTTGTCCCAAAAACCATCTCAGATGATGTGGCTGAAATACTTTTTTTATACATCGATCGTAAACCCAGAAGTATTATCGGCAGCTCAACATACCAATTGTTGATACCATTTCTAGCCATTATCGTAGCTTTTAACTGCCTGTGAAACCGTTCTACCATACCATTCCCTTGAGGATGATATGCAGAAGTTGTAACGTGATGACTACCAAGCAATTTTGTTAGTTCCGAAAACCATTTTGACATAAACTGAGTACCCCGATCTGTAGTGATTTTTAACGGTACCCCAAAACGTGAAACATATTCTCTAAAAAATTTATTTGCAACCACTGCCGCTGAAATGTCCTTTAATGCGTATGCCTCGGGCCAACGCGTGAACCTGTCAACTATTGTAAAAATGTAACGATGTCCTTTCGATACAGGAAGAGGTCCAACAATATCTAAATGAATATGATCAAATCTACTTTTGGGAATCGGAATTTTAATTACTGGAGATTGACGATTAACCTTAGATTTTTGACAATTTATACATTCTTTTTACCAAATATTAATTTCTTTGTGCATTTTTGGCCAATAGTACTTTTTAATAATTAGACGACGTGTAGCTTTTGTACCAGGATGTGTAATGCCATGTAACATATTAAATTGTTCAGCAACCGTATAGATCGGACGTGTTTTTTTGCCGCTCTTCAATTTTCTTGAGTGTTTTGCAAACAAATATAATTTTTATTTTTGTCTCAATGTGGCAGTATGTCATATTATGAGAAAGTGACTCTTGGTGGATTGTAATTGGTTAATTCATATTTTGGCAAAAATTAATTATAATGCCGTGCTCATGTGGTCAAAGGGTTGATCGCACAAAACCAAAAGTGCAATGTGCGAAGTGTAAAGTTTTTTCACTTAGTCTGTGTTGGTTTTGTTCAAACTGATCTTGAATATTTGCTTTCGTCCAACAAGTGTTTTTTCTGTAAAATATGTATGGATGAGAGACGTTCATCACTCCGCCCGCCTACATCACCTGTTGCTCCAGCCATTGCTAATGCTTCTAATGGGATTGTGGGTGATGAGAACTCAGATATGCAAAAACAAAATAGTGGTGCTGAAACAATTGTGCTTGACAATAACAATGTGATGTCATTGCAATTTGTGGTCAACGAACTCAATGCTTGGAGAGCAGAGTATGCCAGTGAGCTTAGCGCTATTCGTGACGACCATAAGCAATTTGCAAATAATTGTGAAGCATTGCATGCAGAAATTCGCGTATTGCATGCGAGTCTGGTAAAACGAGACCAAACAATCGCATCTTTAACATCGGAGATAAGTGGCTTGCGTAGTGTTGTTGCTGATTTTCAAAAGTTTTTGAGAGACTGCAGTGTTGATGGTGACAAACACAAACACAACGATGCAGTCAACGATTCTCTTTTATGCTTTTCGCCTCTGCCTGATACGGACGCCTTATTAAATGCTACAGCTGCTGGCGCAATTATGCCTGTTGAAACCATCGCCGAGCCCTCTGCTATTGTTGGAGTGTCTAATAACCAGCAACAAAAAGTGGACACTGTACATGACTCTGTACAGCCAAAAGCATGTGGCGCTGCTGTTTCATTCTCCGACGTCTGTAAAAATGCTACTATACATTCTATTGCTGTAGAAGGTTCGGTGCAGCCTATTAATGCTAATGGGGCTGCTACTAACAACGTTGGTAAAAACGCTGCTAAATATACTAATGCTGTAGAAGGTTCGATGCAGCCTATTAATGCTAATGGGGCTGCTACTAACAACGTTGGTAAAACAGTAGCTGCTAATAAACCAAGCCAGCGCAAAGAAAGTCGTGAAACGATTAAAAAGAAAATTACTAATGCTGTAGAAGGTTCGATTCAGCCTATTAATGCTAATGGGGCTGCTACTAACAACGTTGGTAAAACAGTAGCTGCTAATCAACCAAGCCAACGTAAAAAAAGTCGTGAAACGATTAAAAAGAAAATTATTGGATCTAATGTGAATGCTGAATTAGAAGTAGTCTCTCAGTTGAAATGGTTGCACATATCGTCGTTCTCACCAACTGTCACTGCCATAGATATTATGACTTATGTTGAGAACCATGCAGGCATAGGCAAACATCTTCTTGAGTGCTACAGGCTCGTAAAAAAGGATACTAATATTGACGCTTTACACCGTATAAGCTTTAAATTAGGTATTCCTGCAAATTTATTTGATAAGTGCATGATGCCGGAGGTCTGGCCCGCCAGAGTAAATGTGCGGCCTTTTCGTTTTTTTCAACGTCCAGGAATCCTACAGCAACAACCGTAGCTGACTCAAGCGATATAAATTTATCTCCGAATTCTATAGCAACAACCGCAGCTGACTCAAGCGATATATATTTATCTCCGACCGGGGATTCACATATTTGTAACCTCTCTAATTTGCCTAAATCGATGTATACTTTATATTACCAAAATGTCAGTGGCATGCGCACTAAGTCATCTCAATTTTATTGTAATATTATTTCGCATGAGTATGATATTATAGCTTTAACTGAAACTTGGTTGAACGAAAATTTTTCATCAAGTGAGTTTTTTGATAGTTATTACCATATATTTCGTAACGATCGTTGCCCGAACGCGACTGGTCTCGAGAGGGGGGGTGGTGTACTGCTTGCTGTTAGGGCAGATTTATGTAGTAAACTCATTGCTATTAACTATTATAATGGTGATGTAGAACAAATTTGTGTAAGCGTAAAGTTCGCTGATAATAAAACAATAATTTTTCTGTTATCCTATATTCCGCCAAGCAGTGACATCACCACCTATCAAAAACATATAGATAATTTGTCATCGATCATTAATAATGATAATATATCTGATGAGATAATTTACTTAGGAGATTTTAACCGAAGTAATATCTCTTGGTTAAATAATTGTGATGCTCTGGCAATTAATCTTAAAACCGATATTGATATGTTGGTTGTAAGCACCCTGTTCTCGCATGGTCTTAAACAAAGTAACCTTAATTCTAATAGTAATGGCAGATTCCTCGACCTTGTTTTCGGATCTGCCGACCTCAGATTATCGTGCTTGGAATGTATGTCTCCAATTTTGGAAAATAGCTTTCATCACAATGCTCTAACTGTTAACTTTGAATATTATAATTTCAATAAAAAGCCCGCTGAATGTTCCGTTGAATATAATTATCTCAAGGCTGACAATATAGCCATGAATGACCTTCTTTTATCTACTGACTGGGCATTCCTGAACTCTATTGGTGGCCCAGATGCTTCTTACGCAGCCTTACGTCAGAAATTTTCACAAGTAATTTCGAGCTTCGTACCCCTAAAACGTTTGGCTCCGACCACTAGACCACCGTGGTTTAATACGAAACTGAGTAATCTCAAGAATACCAAAAATAAAGCCTTCAAAAAATATCAAGAGAGCAATGAGGAAGCAGATCGAATTACTTATATCAGACTTAAGAAAAAATTTGATTATCTCAATAAATTCCTTTACAGGCATTATATGCTCAAACTCGAGTCTAAATTGAAATCAAACCCATCTAGCTTCTGGTCTGTGATAAATTCCAAAAGAACTACTGGCTTTCCAGCGA
This sequence comes from Rhagoletis zephyria, assembly GCF_001687245.7. NCBI lineage: Eukaryota > Metazoa > Arthropoda > Insecta > Diptera > Tephritidae > Rhagoletis > Rhagoletis zephyria. The sequence continues at coordinate 139,803 of NW_016158250.1, read as the reverse complement.
GTATGGAATATGATGGTGAAGTGTCTAATAGCACACATGGCTCCTGTAACCTGTTTGCTAAACTATTTCAAAAGGTGTACACGAAGTTTGCTTCTTCACAAAGCTCCGCATTTCATTACGCATCTATGCCACCAATTTCATGCTTCGCTATTACCGGCGATGATGTCGTTATCAAGAATGATAGAATACAAGATTGCGCCGATCAGAGAGGATTTTTGAGAATAACTTTTGTGTGACGTCACACTGGTGCAATTGCGAGAGCGGAATGCCAAAACGTGAGCAAGAATGGAAGAAGAAGAAAAAATGTTGCAAGGAAAACGTAAACAAGTTGCACAAGTGTGACGTCATGCAAACAACGATTCTGTCAAATTCGTTAAGAGAGGAATAGCGGTCCGAGATCGGCGCAACCTTTGTATTCTCTCAATCGTGTGTCCTTATGTCGATCTCAAAGTTGACAAACAGTACAAAAACAAAAAACAATATGATCGAATGCTGTGTCAGAACCGTTGTCAATTCTCTTTCAAGAATGTGTGAACTGTGGAACTTTCTTAGATCCATGGAAACTGTGCTCAATCAACCCCATATATAAATCTGGTGACCGCATTGATGTTAACAACTATAGACCAATAGTTAAACAGGGAACTGTAGCAAAGCTTTTCGATGACATTATTCAACGAAAACTGTTCGATCACTTAGGTAAGGCTATTGTTGAGTGCCAGCATGGTTTTTTTCCTGGGAGGTCCACGTCTACTAACTTAGCTTTGGTGACCAATAATATTGTCCATGCCTTTGAGACACATGCGCAGCTAGACGTCATTTACACAGACTTCTCGAAAGCATTTGACAAAGTCGATCACTCAATTCTTTTGCGTAAGTTGGAGATGTACGGAATTAATGGAAATCTGCTAAACTTTTTTTCTTCCTTCCTATCGAATAGGAAGCTCTTTGTGTCAATTGGAGATGTTAAGTCATCACTTTTTATCGATGGTTGGTCAGAAATTCCACAAGGAACACATTGCGGTCCCTTATTATTCCTTGTATTTATCAATGATTTCCCGCTTTATTTCAACTTTGCCAAATGCCTAATGTTTGGAGACGACGTAAAACTATTTTTAACAGTCCGTGATACTTCTGACTGTATCAATTTACAATCAGACCTTGATTCTTTTGCTGGATGGTGTACTGTCAATAATCTGTTTTTAAATACGAAAAAATGTTGCGTTGTTTCTTATTCGAAAAAGACAGCTACTACGTTTTTTAACTATAATTTAAATGCTGAATCTTTAAGTCGTGCATATGAGTTCAAAGACTTGGGTGTAATTTTTGACTCGAAACTTTCGTTCTGTTATCACATTGACTTTATTGTTTCGAAGTCATTTGCATTAATCGGCTTTCTAAGGCGTAATTCTGGAGACTTTAAAGATCCAATGACGCTTAAAGCACTTTTTACTTCTTTGGTGAGAAGTCGCCTGGAATATTGCTCATTAATATGGAATCCATTTTATGAGGTGAATTCATATAAAATTGAGAGAGTTCAAAAAATTTTTAGTAAAATCGCTCTTGGTGTGCTTCATTGGCCGGATGGTCTCCCATCATATGAAAGTAGGCGTAAATTACTCGGCCTCCAAGCTTTATGCGATAGAAGAACATGTATTTCCCTTTTGTTTGTCTATAACATAATTAATTCCAATATCAATTGCTCAGATCTATCAAATCTATTTGCTTTTTATTTTCCACCGCGGGAACTGCGGCATAACAGGTTACTTATTGAGGTAACACATAGAACTAATTATGCACTGAACGAACCAGCGGCCAGAGCTATACAACTAGCAAATCGGTATAGTAGCGTTCTTAATTTTAATAATAGCTTAAGTAAATTTAAATTAGAACTATTTTCTATCTTTAATTAGTCTGTACAAAAGCTTGTTCTTTTTAGACCGAATAAATAAATAATAAACACTGTCTTGCTAAGCAATTTGGAACAAATGGCCTAGGATTCTTACCTGTCATTTCACACCAAATATTAAAATTTAAAAGTGGAATTTGAATTAATTTAAGGTTATGTGATGTGTCTCCAGATTTAATGTGTTTAGTTCCTCGTCCTGTTCTTGTTCATTTTGTAAAACTTTGAAATTCAGTTCTGTACCCTTAATTGCATCAACTTCGAAAGCTCGAGATAATGTGTCAGCTATAATGTTCTCCTGTCCTTTAATATATCGTATGTCATTAGTAAATTGTGCAATGAATTCCATATGTCTAGTTTGTCTCGGACTACGTTTGGTTTTTGAACTCAAAGCATATATCAAAGGCTTGTGATCTGTAAAAACTGTAAATTGTCGTCCTTCTAAAAGATAGCGAAAGTGTTTAATGTTCAAATAAATAGCTAGCAACTCCCTGTCAAATGCACTGTACTTAACCTCGGATGGAGAAAGTTTCTTAGAAAAGAAAGCTAGTGGCTCTGATTTGTTATCAAACGTTTGATGTATGACACACCAATTGCCGTATTAGATGCATCCACATTTAAAGAGAGTTTGGCATCTTTGTTAAAATGATTTAACAATACCGTAGACGCAAACTTTTCTTTAATACATTCAAAGGCTTTATTTGTTGTGTCATCCCAAATTAAGGACTTGTCACGTTTCTTAGTTGTTCGATTGATTAAATCGTAGATAACTGCCGTAAACTCAGCTTTGGTACATATCGATGCCTATGCCTATAAATTTCTGCGCCTGTTTAATAGATTTACGGACGTTCAAAACTACGAATAGCTATCACTTTTTCATCAGAGGGTCTAATTCCTGCCCCAGAAATATTATGTCCTAAAAAGTCGAACACTTGTTACACCGAAAGTACATTTACTTGGTTTGATATTTAACCCGTATTCTGTTAGGCGTTGGAAAAGTATACGGAGATCTTTAAAATGCTGTTCTTCATTTTCACTTGCAACCAATAGATCATCAATATATGTAAAAACAAAATCTAAACCACTAACTACTTCATTAATAAATCTTAGTCCGAAAGGCATTCGTATAAATTCAAACATACAAGCTTGCGTAGAATCTTCTGCCATTGGAATTGGTGGTAGGCCCTTACAAAGCAAAAAGAAGCTCTGCGCTAAAATACTATCATATTACTATTACTACAACATTTCTATCTGTCGCTTTTTTCTTAATTTCACAATATTTTTAGTAAATTTTTTTTTTAGTTAATTTTTTTTCAAATCGCCTGATAACCAACTTGGGATATTTTCTTTTATTTAAAAATCCCACGGTTTTCGTTAGTTGGGTTATATTCCACTTCAAACTGCTCAGTTTGCCTCGGAAAATGCCGTTTTACCCCATTTTCAAACGGTTCCCTAGGGGTCTGTGGGAGGTCGCAAAGGGGGGTGGGGCTTTTCGTAAAGTGGCGACTGTCCCCTTTCGAATGAAGGGGGTTTAGGGGCCACGGCCCCTCCCCCTCCGCCCCCCACTCCAAAAACGATGGGCCAATAACTAAACATTTCCCTTATTTTTACCTTCTTACCTTCCTTTTATTAACTCGGGATGTAACTATGTAATATTGATGCGCCTAAAAGATGCAGCGATTTCTAATTCTCAAGTTACATACCTGATGACAGTGCGAATGGCAATTGTAATAGGGAGGGTGTCGTTGTTGCTGCTGCTTATCGCCGGTGTTGATTGCTGCTACTTTTTGCCGTTGTTGTTGCTGCAGCTTGTTTCCGTTGTTATTGTTGTCAGTAATGAACAGACACAAAGTGGACAAGAGATTTTCTCCGGTTGTATGAAGGATGCAGGTAACCACGACCAATTGCTGGGGAGCGATTTTTGGTATGTGCACGCTTGACGTTAACGCTGATGTGTGAACTGATTTCTGTTGATGTAGCTGATGAGGTTTATTAGAACTGCTCTTGCTACCACTGACGAAACTGTTGCGACGCGTTTTAGTTGAAACCGCTGCTGTGGCTGTTGCTGCTATTGTGGTTGTTGTTATAGTTGGCGCCGTACTCGCAAATTGTAGTGCTGTCGACTTGCCTCTCCGTCAATGCAGAGAGTGATTAACTATTAACGGATTCGGCTATAGACTACACTTAACCGTTCTTTCGATCACACTAAACATGTCCTCGCAACTCTAGTGTTCTTTCGTGTTATAGCCAATTTAATTCTGTTACACTGTTTCTTAGTAGAACTATATTCACAACAGAGAAAATGGTTGCTGACCGAAAATGTCGTGAGCTTACAGCACTCTTAAAACTCTTTTATTTTGCTTCCAACTACAGCTATTGCCGCTCCTGGCAGGATCGCCAATTGTGTAGTGAGTATATCAAGGATTTAAAGAAATTCAATTTAATATTTAATATTGTATAAAATTCGGTTGTTTACAGTTGCAAGAAAAATGTTTGAATAATAATGAAAACTTTCAGTTTGATTGACGAACCACAAAAATCACATAAATCTAAAATTTCCAAAATTACAAAGTTGAAATGAACTAGTACAACCACAGTACAATAAAAGGTAATAACACAAATACAAACCCTACAGTGTTCAATGGGGTTTAGGTCTGGCGATTGAGACGGCCATAACTGGCACTTTTCCTTAAACCACTACTTTACCAGTTTTGCTGCATGTTTAGGTTCATTATCCTACATTAACCCCCACCGCAATAGCATGTCTTCTTTAGCATAGGGAAGCCTTATCGTCTGTAATATGTTTACATAGTCAACCGCGCACATTTTGTTCTTTTTCCAAAATATTGGACCAACCCCTTCCTCCGGGAAGCATACCATACCATAATTGAACCCCCGCTGTGCTTAACCGTTTTTTCGTGTATTGTGGATCAAAGGCTATGTTCGTAGGACTTTTACGTACTGTTTTCCATCTGATCCAAACATATTAATTTTTATCTGATCAGACTACAGCACATTTTTCCAATTTTGACGGAGAAGATGTTTTCTGGCAAAAGCAAATCTGGGGTTTCTGATTTTAAGGCTCAGCAACTTTACCTTTATAGGGATTCTGGCTGGAAGTTTGGCTTCTGCCAAGCTGTACCTAATGGTTCTTACTCATCAAATTTCCATGTTTTCTTTAACTTATTATTAAAATCTACTCCTCTTCCTTGCAGTGTTTAGCTCGGCCCATTTTATTCTTTTTTCTGATTCAATAACCTATCTATAACTTTAATTTAGTTAACATTCTTTAAAAACGCAATTAGTAGCGTCAAAAATAAATAATTTATGTTGGTGCGGCTTAGGGGATAATAAAACATAATTGTATTTTTTGTTATATGGCAATCCTAATTGTATCGTAAACTGTTTGTAAAATTTTGTGTTAGTGGCAACGCCATGCCAAAGTGTGTAAACGATATGACAGCCTTTATGTGAAAAGAAAAATAGCGGCATTCGTGGCTGGCATATTGGGTTCAATCGATACCACTAATCCATGTTCTGACCGACATCGAAAACATGTTTTCGTTGCTAAAACTGGTTTTCGACTTAAAACTTGTGTTTTCGTTCATGTAAAATCTGTCAAACGAAAACCAGTTTTCGCTGAAAACTACTTGAAAACTCACGTTCCACTCATTCCAATCGGTGTCTTCACTAGTTTTTCTCGATTATTTATCGAAGTGGAAGTCATACTTTATCATCTTTAATACGCCATTTCGGATTTATTGTTAATTGGCTGGCAAAAGTAAAATAAGTATGAAAGTAAGAGGTTGCAAATGAAAAGAAAAAGAGGGAAAAGCATTTTGGTTTTGTTTTTGTGTAGCAGAACTGTAATCAGAGGATGTAAGAAATGTCAACGAAAACACTAACAGCCGGTGTGAACAGCCTTCAGTCCACAATCCCAAAACAAGTTTTCAAAGTGTTTTCGTTGTCGGTCAGAACATGGTATAAGGCATCACTCTAATGAGTACTTGTACTCAAAAGACTGAAAGTATCAATACCACTCAGTATCGGCAAAGTATCGAGTACTTACTTGAATTGTTTTCATCTTCTCTTTCGAGAGATACTTCCCTTTTTTGTTTTAAAAGGTCGTATGATTACGTGTTATCATGGTTCAAAACATTGTATGTCAAAAATCAAATAAAAATCCAATAAGGTTACAGGTATAGAAAACGTATATATTTAAGTTATTTAGTAAGAATACAATATAATTATTAATTAAGGAACAAGGAACAGTATTGGTTATAATTTTTTCAGTTGGTTTGGTGTTTGACTGAGCTTCTCTTCCAATTTGTAGTCTGTGTCTTAATGTAATGGAGGGACCTACAGTTTTGAGCCCCGTCTGACCGGTAAATGAATTTTGTGAGAATAACTCAACGTTTTAAGCGCACTAGTCATGTGAAGATTTTTTTTCATAGGCATGGGAATAGAACTGTTGGTGTGCTTTAATAAAAAAATAGAAAATATGTGCACTACTTCAATTATATTTATTATGTGTATTTGTATAATTAATAGCGCGTCCCAACAAACTGCATCGATAAGCACGTGGCCTGGCAATATTAATGCCAATGAAAGGATTATATATTCAGCTATGAGCACAGCATTAAAAGCAGCATCGAAACTACCCGTAAGTGAAGCAAAAACATTGGAAAAATTTGACGTAATATCACCTTTAGTTGAGACTTCGTCTAGTACAGCAACAGTTGTGTCGACTACGGCGCAGGTTTCATCAAAATCTTCATCGCCATTCAATGCCGTGATCTTTGAAGAATCTTCAAAGCTCTCACCACTTTCTGAAGAAATCTTCTCACCGTCAGAAATTGCTACTGCTACTAATTGTGCAGGTAGTACTATTGTTGGCGATTCGATTACGAAACAATTAATAAAGTCGCCCATTTCATCTGGAGCTAGATCACCTATAGGGCGACATTTGCTTCCGTTTCTGAATGAAACATATCACAACAACAATAAGCAACAGATCCAAAAAAGGAACACTAATCTGAAGAATCGTTGTGAGAATATGCTATCAATGTCAGGCAATAATAATCAACAACTACCTGCGGCAAATACTGCTGGGCGGACCGGGTCCTCACCAACCAACAGTATTAAAAATATCAAATGTGAGCCGTATTCAACACTATCTCCGCTAAATGGTAAGTTTTGCTTGTTTAAGAAAAGTGAAAGTATTTTAATCTGTATTTGCATAAGGAGAATCTATTAAAATGTTAGGCATAATTAGGACAACTACCACACTATCTCAAAATAATGACTGTACTGAAAAGGCTGCGCATTATGCACCGCATATAACCTCTTTTATTTGTTTTGGAATGAAAATACTTTCCGCTAAATTTTGCGTTTTTTTATCTTAGATGCGTATATACCTCTTGGTCTCAGTGTATACCTCTTTATAAATCTGTCTATGCATCGTAAGGAACGTGTGCTCAATACCTGGTTATCACTACCACACAGTTAAACAGCATTATCGACATTTTCGACATCATGCATATAACATGTTATCGATAAGTGGTCGTTGTATTTAACCGGAGCTTTTACCTCCGGTTTGTGTAAATGGACCCAAGATAAAAAAGCAAAATCGACAAAAATTTGCGGATAGTATTTCCATTCCAAAACCAGTATTCATCGCCCCGTATCGATGGCCCAAGCTAATTTATCTCAACTCGTCGATAGCCGTTATCTATCCTATTTTAAGCAGTTAAGCGATTACTTGAATCCAAAGTTGAACGAGAGTTGGCTGCCGACCAACTTCATTGAAAGCGATTTGTTGAAAGGCCGTTAGCACTATTCAACTCTCGCATTGAACAACAAGTTGAACAATGCAAATGCTGCTTTAGGTCGGTGTTATGCAAAAATTTTGTTTGGCAACTGCATACAATTGTTGTTGCAGCAAACATGGATAGAGATTCATCTGCCTCGGGAGACACGAACAACAATAGCCCAACTTTGCTCTGGCTACTGCAGCAGGTTAAACTCATACCTGAGCAGACTGCATGCGGATGTGCCAAATGAGGGTCCGGCATGCGGAGAGACCCCACATAACTAGAAACATCTCTTCGCATGCCCGGAAAACCCGACAACCCTAACGGCAACCTGTGGACCGACCCGGTAGAGGCTGCACGCTTCCTAGGGCTGCTGTTAGTGAAACTTGACGACAACGACTGAGATATCAACCGATCTGGGCGGGGTTGTTGTAGCCGCTACAACAACAACAACAACAGATCGAGTTTGGCGACTTACAACAGCCGGTTCTACCCGACCAAGAGCTGTTGTTTCGGCGATCTAACTCAAATATCTCAAGCGACGCTCGTCCATAGGGCTACATCTGCTACGTACTCTTCTGCTCAGGGCTGGCATCGAGCCAAACCCTGGGCCAGAAACTTACACCTGCTGCATGTTCCAGAGACGACTACACCACAGCTCCACCTCAGTTGTTGTTGTTGTAGCAGCATACAAATTCCCCAAAGACTTTTTGGGGAGTGTTGCTGGAGTGACAGTCCTTGGCCAGATATAAATCTGGGTCGTTCCGGTTACGTAGACCCGACTGTCGTGGGAACGGCTCCACCTCTGTCAAGTGTAATGCTTGCAACGGGTGGAGCCTCCTCAGAGTCTTCTCGTGCCTACGGACTCACCGGCAGTGGATCACACAACCGACACATCCGCACCACCACCCATACGCCGCCGCCAACAACTCCAGGTTCCTCCCACAATCTGGACGAAGTGTCAGAGCAGGATATTCCGTAACGTGACATCAGTCAAGTGCAATACCTGCCTTGGCTGGTGCCACTTTAGGGCATGTTCAGGTCTGCGCACCACGCGAGCTTGGACGAGGAACTTTGAGGGCCCGTGTTGCGCTGCACGGTCGAAAACCCCAATTTAATTTTTAAAATTTCTTCTTTTTCTCATTTGGGGCGCAATTTCCTGCTAAGAGCACTGTGGTTTTGGATACCACTGGATGCACTTTTCGTCATTTCATTTATCAACACACCCGTCCTCTTTCCCACATGTGATACATCTCTTTTTAGCTTTGCAGGCTAGTCTCGTGTGCCCCAGCCTACCACAGTTATAGCACTGTCTTATTTCTGGGAAAGTAGTGTAGAATTTAGCTATGAATATGTTTATCGATTCTGGAACTTTATTGCCTTTGAATCCTATTTTTACAGTAAAAGTTGGAAGAAGTTTTTCCCAATCGTTTGGGTCCCGTCTTTTAAGCCTCGTGACCGAGGTCCTGGAATGTCCGAATGTATGTTTTCTTTGATTTCTGCGTCAGTAAATTCGACAGCAATTCGCCGCACCACTCTGAAGGTCTCGACAAAGCGGCGCGGGATAAAAGAGAATATTTTAGCATTTACAAATTCGCCATTTTTGAGACATTTGTTAGCAGATGGGCCATTATCAAAAGATACCTTGTAAAGGGATTTGCCTATAGCTTAAATATTCAGTTTCCTAATTTTTCCAAAGAGAAACAGTCCATTTTTAACCGACTTCCAAAAAAGGAGGAGGTTATCAGTTCGTCGGAATATTATTATTATTTTTTTCGATGTATGTTACCGCATAACTTTGGACCACGTCAAACGATTTCGATAATTCTTTTTGCATCGGAAAGGTAGTGTCTCAGAGGTGGTCCCATACTAATCTGGTTGAGATCCGATCAGTGGATCATTAGCTATATATATATATATTTTTTTTTTTATATGGGAGTTGAAGTCGGTTTTTTTTTGCTAAAAATTACTTGGTTTTATTATTTTCAAACAGGGTTCGAAAATTCTCACTCACGTTCTCTCACGATCTCGATCAAGAATATTCCACAATTATTTTTGCATTCTTTTATCGCGAGTGAAAAATGCAAACAAATTTATCATCTCTCATATTCGGAATGCGATCGACAAAAAAATGTCCGCTGCTTTTCATTCGCGATCGAAAAAAGCAAAGAAATTTCCTCACTCGAATATAAGAAGTGCGAGCAATGCCGATGTCGGTCTCTCATAAATGAGAAAAACGACGCAAGTAATCCATTCGCGGTCACTCACAACAGCTTATCGCGATAAACTTATCGCAAAAATTTTTCAGCGACGTTGTATGGGAGATATTTTTCGCGTTTGTTTTGGTTATGCGCTTTGTTATGCATACAGCATACATACATATATACATATCGTCACTAGACACGAATAAAGGCGCGAGCTCAAAAGTTGACGGCGAAAAAGACGCATACAAAATTTCAGGGTCAAAGACTATGAGACAAACATACTTCGCCAAAGTTTTTTATAAGCATCTTTTTTCGCGAAAGACTAGCGCGCCTTTATTCGTGTGTAGTGACGATATGTATATGTAAGTAATGCAAGCAAATGCTTTTCGGTTGGAACGAATGTAGGAATATGCACAAATATATGAATTAAATTACATACATACATACGTGTAGTTTAAGTATATTCCAAGCGTACACTTTTCAGTATAATGGTGTATCTGCATGTTATTTTATTATAATGATTGCGTTCATTTATTATCTATATATATAAAATAATAGCCGTTTTCATTGTTCGGAGTTAACTCAAAAACTACTGCATAGATTTCGGTCAAATTTACAGAGGTTATACCTTGCATATATGGTCCTATTATAGGCTACCAGAAAACTCAGTAGGTGGCGCTGGGGTCGAGTTATTTATGAACCGATTTCTTTTAAATTCAAAATGGTAGCTACTCGCATAATGGCAAACACGTTTACCAAACACGTTTGTCTCTTACGCCGACGATTGCTCGATCATGGCGACTGGGTATGGAATTGATGACCTGTGTTCGAAAGTAAACGGATATCTCTCCGAACTTTCTCGCTTCTTCACTGCAAAGTGTCTAGCCCTCTCCCCTACGAAATCCTCTGCGACCCTTTTCACAACCTGGCCGAAGGAGGTCAGGCTACCGCTAGGAATTCACGTCGATGACACACCAATTCCGACGGTGAATAATCCAAAAATTTTCGTAGTAACATTCGACAGCCTGCTCTCCTTCTCTGCGCACGCAACCGCTATTGTCAATAAAGTACAGAGCCGCAACAAAGTCCTCACGTCGCTAGCCGGCAGAGTCTACATAACTCGAGACTGAGTCCCTGTGAATGCCGTTCAGGGCCTGTCGGTAAGCTGTCGGGTCCAGAGGTTGCTTAATGAACCTCTGGACTTCGTCCGTCAGTTCATATAGATGCCTCCTGACGTGCCTGGGCAGGACCCAAATTTTTCAGCATCAGCATGCATATTCCGTCGGGACCCATGGCTTTGGAGGCTTTCGCCTTCCCGATGGCCACCTGAACTTCACCGCAAGTGAAAGCAAGGGGGGCACAATTTGTTGGCAGTTTGTGCAGCCTTCTGGTCACTCGACGCTTGGCTTTGTCTACCGGAGGATGCAGTATGAACTGCCGGCTAAAATAGCTCGCGCATCGCTCCGGGTCCGACGAGGCATGGTCGCCGAAGGAAATTTCGACTCTGTCGTCGTGCTTCGTCGGATTAGACAATGACCTCACGGTTGACCAAAGCTTGCTCACACCAGAGGTGAAGTTACAGGTCTTCAGATGCTCCTCCCACTTCTTCCGCTTATGTACGTTTACTAGTTGCCGAATCTCCGCGTTGAGATCCCTGATACGGGGATCTCCGGGATCGGCCTGACGAAGGCTATCACGCTCATCGGCTAGAACAGCCGCTTCGGCAGGGAAGTTTGGACGTGGGTCCGATATACATCCTGCCGGTATGAAGCGAGCTGCAGCAGCAGTGATAGCCCTGCGGAACTTACGTTCACCGAGATGGACGTCGGTTGGTGTGGGGAGCGCAGCCCTGCGGAACTCAGTAAACTCCGCGTAACCTTTCCAATCAGCTTTAGAGAAGTTGATATAGGTCCGGTGTTTAGCGGAGGCAAAGTCGGTTGGTTTATCGATCGAGAGGACTTTGGGCAGATGGTCTGATGCTAAAGTCAGCATATTTCGCCATGTTATGCTGTTTATCAGACCAGCGCTGACTATGGTGATGTCTGGCGAGCTGCTGCAGTTACCCATAATCCTGCTGGGTGCGTCGTCGTTCATTGTGCAGAATGTCGAATCGTCTATCTGCTCATCCAAGTCTGTTCCCCTACGATCGTTTGACAGGCTTGAGTGCCAAAGATCGTGGTGCGCNCTTGAGTGCCAAAGATCGTGGTGCGCATTAAAGTCACCTACTACCATACGGTTTTCACCTTTGAGGAGGGCACCTATATCAGGGTGATATCCTGCCGGCAGCAGGTGACAGGGTGTATGTATATGTTAAATATTTCGAGCTCAACATCGCCTGACCGGATAGCAATGCCCTGACATTCTAGGGTGGTATCCCTGCGGTCGATGTCTGCTTCGATAAGACGATACTGCACGGTGTGGTGCGTGATGAACGCTAAGCCACCACCATTATCTCGCTCGCGATCTCAACGGTGCACGTTGTACCCGGCACAATTCAACAAAGTTGAATTGCTGTGCAACGTCGTCTCTTGGGCCGCAGCTATCGATATACCATGCCGACACATGAAGACGGTTATCTCCTCAATCTTGCTCTGTAGCCCGTTGCAGTTAAATTGAAGGAGCTTCATGTGGTTCGGAAGACGTGTCGTGATGTGGGGTGTAAGGAATGTGTGTGTTCTTACTGCCGTTGGCTGTTGTTTGCGAAAAAAGTATTTTATTGTTAATTTTCCACAGGTTTTACTTTAGTTGTATTAATTAGTTTTTAAATTTTAATCTTTATTTACATTTGCCAGCAGTGTAAACTTTGAGAGAAAAGTTCATTTGACACGCAGGTCTTCGTCAGTTAATTTAATCTATATCTTCTGTAACCATAGGCTAATTTTCTTCGTTTTTAGTCACTTATATTCCCCCTTTTGTCCAACATAAGGCCTCATCTCAAAAATCGAATAGACTCGGAACTGGTGACTAGGACGGCCATTCATTCGACCAACCTTATACAGTTTTTTCTTTTTTTTTGTATTTTTATTATACAAAGCCTAAAACGATTTGCGTGCCAAATGAACATTTCTCTCAAAATTTAAACTGCTGGCAAATGTGAATAAGAATTAGAATTTAAAAATCATTTAATGCAACTAAAGTAAAATCTGTGGAAAATTAACAACAAAATACTTTTTTCGCAAAGTCCCTTTATTTCTCAAAAAAAAAAAAACTGGGGTAACAGTTATACGTCGCCACGGTGTACATTTCCTATAATAAATTTTATTTCCACATTTGAAGTATAATTGATAAATAACTTCGAAATTGATTTCAGAGTTAACCATATTCTCAAATACAGATCAAACGCCCCTTTTTGTTGAGAAAGCTGTAATTTTCAAATCAATATGAAATCATTTTCAAACGTTTGACATTTGAGAAAGGCTTCGATTTCAAATAATTCTCAAATGTATATCAAACCTAATTGTTTGCTGGGGTGTTCGAGTGTGGGTGTTAGTGTTGTGCTGCTGGGGCGAGTGGCGGTTTGCGTGGAGGCGGTCCGATTCGCACAGCATGGGGCCACAAACGACGTGGTCCTCTGCCGGTCGGTTCGTAGGCCCGAGCAGGTGCGGAAAGGACCACCCGCTGGGTTTGACTCTATGCCAGCCTCTGCTGACGTAAACGGGGTTTGATCGCCGAAACCGCAGCCCTTGGTAGGGTAAAACCCGGGTCATTCCGGTACGTTGAGCCGGCTGTCGTGCCAATGTAGAATTGTGGGGTTCTTCAGGCCGCCGATTATAATTTTAAAATTTCAAAATGGATCCATATACCATTTATCACGGGAAAGTTAAAATCGAAAGTACGTACGTGACGTATGAGTAGCATTCTTATAACTCATGATGAAAAATAGTCAAGCTGCCAATACCCAGAAGATAATTTAGGTAGGCCTTCTTAAGTGAAGCCATCCTAAGAGGCGTACCCAAGAAAGGATCAAAAAATACTTCCTTGCGTGCCTTCTAGAAGGGCTTATCCATTTGCAATTTACGCGAATACATAAATTTATATTATCTAACAGTACAAATGAATTCCAATAAAAATTTTAAGTTACAATAACACATATTTGATATAAACCTTAAGCAAATACTTCAAAGATGTATGATTTTTATAAATTAAAGAAGCAACTTTAAAGAACTCCTCCAAAAGTTCTTCTGAAGTACGTCCTATAAAAGCCCTTATGGAAGGCCTTCTGTGGGTAGCGAAAGGGGAAGCCCTTCAATTTGTGCCACTCCATACAAAAATAAAGGAGAAAGGAATGTAGAGTGGAAGGCCTCTTGATTCTCAGGAAGGCCTTTCGGAAGTGCTTTCAACTCCTGAAATTATCTACTGGGTAGATAAGCGCATCAAGTACGAAAATAAAGTTTTTTTTTATGGCGGGTTCAGGAATTATACGGAACCTATTTTTATGTTGTAGTCGACCGTAGCTACAACCTATACTAGGTTAAGGTAAATTAACCACTGCTTAACACACTCCACGATTTTCGTCTAAAACTCTTGATACTTTTTATCCCTATCACTTTCTTCCTCTCTATCTTTGTCTCTATCGCTTTTAATGTTTATCTTTATGTTTATCTTCACCTTCATGTTCATGTTCAAGTTCATGTTCATGTTCATGTTCAAGTTCATCTTCATTTTCATCTTCATATTCACCTTTGTTTATATTTAGGTTTCTTTCCTTTTATTCTAATCTTTGCCTTTATACCTTTCTTCTTCTACATATTCAACTTTACCTTCTTCCTTGCATGAATCTTAAAGTTCATTAAGTTGATTCCTAAACTGCCGCTTAGCAGATTTCTTTAATTCAGTATCAATATTCAATCAAAAATCAAATGAAACTACCTTCTTTTTTGTATCATGCGAATTACATTTTGGTAGAATTTTGTAATGGTTTGACTTTAACGTTGTTTTTCCAAATCCAAAAAATTACCGTCGCACGTTTAATAATATAGAGAATTATTTCAAAATGAACTTTTTTGGAGATTTCATCATACAATTTATAAGTTTAAAAATCGTGCTTTTGGCAAAAAGAGCAAAAAGAAGTTAATGGATCTCAGTGTGTATTATCAGAACGTCCGAGGTCTACGCACCAAGCTCAGAAACTTCCTAGCCGCATCTTCAATTAGCCAACACGATGTCATTTGCATTACAGAATCTTGGCTGCACCCCTCTATACATGGTGGTGAAATATTAGATTCTACTTATACTATTTATCGTAAAGATCGCAATTCTTTGTTAAGCGGATATGAGCGTGGCGGAGGTGTATTCATAGCTATTAAACGTTATATTGAAGCTGAAGTTATTCCATTAGTTGACGACGGCATTGAGCAAATATTTGTTAGAGTTAAGGGTAATAACTGGGATACTATTATCGGCTGCGTTTACTTACCCCCGCACACCTCCTATGAAACTTACGTAACTCATTCGTCAACCATTTCATTTATTACTGATAAATTTCGAAATGCAAAACTTTTGGTTGTGGGCGACTTCAACTTGCCTAGTAGCTCACCTAGTAATAACTGCACGAATCTACTTTATGACTGCTATTCTTCGTCCGGCTGCAAGCAGTGTAATTGCATTCTTAATGCACAAAACAATACACTGGACCTCTGCTTCAGTGATATCGACATATCGCCTAATATCACTCCTGCTGTCGTTCCAGAGGATAAGTACTATCCTGCTCTGGCGGTTGAGCTTGATTTCAAACCCAGCCTAACTCCAGATGCATCGCCGATCTATGTTTTCAAAAAAGCAAACTATATAAATTTGAACGCATTCTTCATGAGGACAAACTGGGTGGATCTATACAAACAAGAAACAGTTGACGATAAACTTGACTGGCTTTATCACAAAATCTACGAAGGTGTCTCCCAGTTTGTTCCGGTGTACTCCAACAAGTCGAGAAATTTCCCTTCCTGGTTTTCTAAAGAACTGGTAGAGAAAGTGAAACTCAAAAGGCGGCACGCACACTCTATAAGAAACGAAAAACAATGCTAAATTATAAACGTTTTAGTAACCTTAGGCTGGAATGCAAGAAGCTAAGTACCGAGTGCTATAGAAGTTATATCGATAGAGTAGAAAACTCACTGCAGTCCAACACCAAGGCGTTCTGGAATTTTATCAAAAACAAAAAACGTAGCAATAGCGAGGTACCATCGACCATGGTGTGGGGCAATCAATCAGCTAATACTGGAACCGAAATCAGCGATCTTTTCGCGACATACTTTCAAAGCACATACGCACCAATCGCCCAAAACACCACTCCTTATCTGAATCTTACTGAACAGAGTGCTTGCATAAGTGACTTTGAGGTGACTTACGATGATGTATTTAAACAGCTGAGCACATTAGACCCCAATAAAGGCGCTGGACCTGATGGACTGCCCAACATTTTCCTGAAAAACTGCGCTGTGGGACTTTGCGAGCCTTTGACGCACATCTTTAGCGAATCTCTTCGACATGGTGTTTTCCCTTTGTACTGGAAACTGTCATATATTAGCCCCATCCATAAGGATGGACCAAGATCATCAGTCTCGAACTATCGACCGATTTGTATCCAGTCCGCATTGGCAAAACTTTTTGAGAAGTTAGTACTACCGCAACTCTCAACTTCATTTACAAATATTATAACCAGTAAACAGCATGGATTCATGCGCGGCAGATCCACTACAACCAACCTTTTCACATATGTGACCTGGTCTACGAAAAGGGAGCTTACGTGCGAAAACTAGTTTTCTGTGAAAAAGCTGTTAAAAGTAAGCAACTTGTTTCGTCAGTTTCTCATTATCTCGTTAATTGTTCTCCGCGCCGGACGTCCAGTAAGTGTTGTTGTTGGTCCAGTAAGTGTTGTTGTTGGTCGGAATATTATTATAGTTCCATCGTGTATTTGCTAGTGTGGAACATTTAAAAAAGTAACACTGAAGAAGTGACGTTTTTGTACTTCTAAGCAAGTTAGGATTTTCTGCTTTTCACCACGTGAAAAAGCATCTCATCTTCCATCCGAATCAACCAAAAAGTGAAAATTGATTTTTTGACACCTAAGCCCCCTTTCCGTAGACCAGGTCACATATACTAACTATATATTCAATGCCATGAATTCTGGTGCCTGTGTCCATGGTGTCTATACTGATTTCAGTAAGGCCTTTGATTGCTTCGACCATAACATTTTACTGAATAAATTGAGAAACTATGGAGTCAGCGGAAATGCTCCTAACTGGCTAAGCTCGTACCTTATAGGCAGACACTTGCAAGTCAGAGTTGATGGACATCTATCTTGTAATTATAAGGTTAGGTCTGGTGTTCCTCAGGGCTCTCACCTCGGCCCTATCTTGTTCAACATTTTCGTCAATGATATCGGTTGTGGTTTCAAATCAGAATACCTGTTGTATGCGGATGATCTGAAAATATTCAGATCCATAAAAAGTACGTTGGACTCTCATCTTTTACAGCATGACATCGACAAGCTCTCTGACTGGTGCTCCAAAAATAAGCTCGATCTCAATCTCAGTAAATGTGCAGTTATCTCCTTCTCACGCTCGCATACCCCATTACATGCAGACTACAATCTAAACGGGGCAAAAATAAGGGTGGTCGATGACNTCCAACCCTTACTCATTGATCAATCTATTCTCATCCCTGGTACTGCCTATCGTAGAATATGGCAGTGTGATCTGGTCGCCGCACACTGATAGTTCAATCACTCGTGTCGAAAAAGTACAACGTAAGTTGTGCAAAACCCTGGCTTTCCGCAATACCTCACTAAGTTACGCACGCACCACAGAAGATATGTACAAACTTTACCGAATCAAAAGCCTGTCAGATAGACGAAAGATTGCGGATTTGACCTTCTTCTACAAGGTGGTAAATGGTATCATCGATACACAGCTGCTTCGAATTAGCACCATCTGGATTAACCCTTAGACGAAGTCGATTACTGAAAACAACTACGTTTAACAAAAACTATATGATCCATTGCCCACGAAATAGGATAGTCAACCTTGTAAACTCGCTACATATAGATTTAGATTTCTATGGAGGCACATACAGCGCTTTTATCCGTAACATCAAAAATCATATTTTCTCTTAACAAAAATAAATAAATTTATTGATACACATGTCTGTGCTACGAAATATTGTAAACTCTCTTCATATTTACTTAGTGTTTTCATGCTCTATGTAATTTTATACCGTTTATGTATAATGCCGTTTGGCGTATGATTAATAATAAATAAATATTAAAGCCTACATTTAGGAGGCATTTCCGCCCCAACCATGTACATGTACGGCATTAGTGTTGGTGTCACTTTTGAATTGAGTTTTTCGCTTTATGTTAAACCGATTTGAAATTTGAAAAATTGTCTGCACATCAGCAACAAAATACCTTTCTAATGATACATAATTGTTTATACCCTTAAGGTATAGTTTAGCCATAAAAGGGGTGTAAAGAAAACATGAGTGTCTATTTGTATATAAGATAAGATACCAAAAACCAAAAAACTTATTTAAACATCATTATATTGCAATATAATCGAGGTCTTCATCAAAAGTGGTAAACTGATTTAATAATCATTTTATCTCGTTTATCGGAAGTTTATGAATTTATATGAACGCCGCTATTATTTTATATTTCATTATATAAGATTAAAAATCTTGTTTATTTTGGTTCACTTTGTGCCAAATGATGTCATTGATGCCACATCAAGTGATATATAGTGTTTTGATGTGGCGTTTTATGTCAAGCTTCTCGATTTTTGGGGTGCGTATTATTGGTGCATTGCAGGCAAATTTTGCAGCTTCATCGGCGTAGGTGTTACCATCAATTTCTGCGTGTCCTGGGACCCATAGGAGCTTAAGTGTTTTCTTGTTATTTATTAATAAATTTCTGATTTGATTAACTGTTTCCCAATTGTTACAGATTGGATTTCTAACTGCTTGTAGCACCGATAGACTGTGAGCATATCACGGTTTTTGTTTTTTTGTGAAGGGAAAAACTATGGGAGCATTGATTTCATGCTGATACAGGAGCCTGTTTCAGATATTATACTGAAAGCAACGCTATTTTGTGTTTTAGACCCGCTTTTTTTTGTATGTATTCCCCTTTTCGAGGAAGATTTGTTTGTATATTGAATTTGGGGTGTTATCTTTTTTGTGAGTGTGCAGTGTTATATAGCAAGATTGGCTGTCAAGAGTCCACGGTGGGGAGTAACTACTTAGACTATGTGGTTTTTCCTCCAAGTTGTATTTGCTGCATAGTTTGATAATTCGGTGCAGTGAAGGAGTAACGGTGAATGTTCGTTTGGATAGTACCAGTTTTTTTTACGTCTTCGGTTATTACTGATGTATTTAAAAATAAAACTTTTGGTATTAAGCTACTGTTGACGTTCTGCCAAGTTCAATAAAAAGGTTATTTGTCGGGGTGGTGCGAAATACGAACAAGCTGGTTCTGATTGCCTTGTGGTACACTGGTTTTATAATTTTTAGAGTTGTTTTCGGAGCGGATCCGTATAAGCAAAGTCCGTAAGGGATGTTTTTTTTTTTTGGTTTTAAAAGATTACGTTTCCAGGTGTAGTTTTTCGTGATAAGTAGTCGCAATTCATCGACATTCAGGACAGTTTGTTGCTTAAATACTATTGAGTGACTATTGGAATCGCATCTTAGTTTTTTGCAAATATGGAGTTTTTTTGTTTTTTCGAGGGAAACTTTCGCACCTGATCTTAACGTCCAGTCATCAATTTCTTTCAGAACATTTTCTAAAATTTTATTTGATTCGCATTTATTTCGTTAAACGCGATTGAAGAGAGGGGTACTGAAAGCGTCTGCAGTGGTTAACAAGTTTGTGTTTCTGTATTATTTCGTTAAGCGCGATTGAAGAGAGGAGTACTGAAAGCGGTGATCCTTGAGGAATACCATCCGTTAAAGGATATAATTTGGAGTAAATACCGTTTACCCTGACCCGGATTTTTCTATTGTGGAAGAATGATTTTACAAAATTGAAGATCTTGGGTCCCCATTGATGTAGTTTCTCTAGAATGACGTGAGCTCCTATCCTATCAAACGCTTTTTCGAAGTATGTGACAATAACCACATTTGTGGGCTGATAGCGTTTTTGCCATATTGTAGTCGATGTGTAGCAGGGCCTCTGTTCATCCTCTTCCTGTTCGAAAACCGACCTGGTTGGATGAGATAAGCCTTTTTGACTCTGTAAACCAGACTAGACGTGTCGCGACTATCTTCTCTACTAACTTCGACAGGCACGAAAATAGCGAGATGAGTCTGTAGGATTCGGGAAGGTTGAGGTCCTTCTGAGGTTTTCGGAAAGGGGGCCGCTTTCCAGTTTTGGGGAATAGTGCCTGATTGAAAAATATTATTGTACTGCGCCAAAAGTCTCGTTTTCGTGGATGAGTCCAGAGTTTAATCATGCTGTACGAGATGCGATCAAAACCTGGTGTTTTCCCTTTAGTACTTTTTAGGGTGTAGTACATTTCGTCCATGGAGATATGCGTTTCCATTTTCATTGCTGTTGGATTGGTTGCTTGGTTAGGCGCTATATTTGCTTTTTTAGCTTGGTTGAATTGATCAGAAAAATGGTTGTCGTTCGAGCATTGAGACCAGTTGTGAGCAAAGAGGTGGGCTATTCTTTGCGTTTCAGTGGTTGTCCCTTGTGGTGTTTGAAATGCTGCTATTGACGTTTGTGTATATCGATTTGTTAGCCTCTGCCCTTTGTTATATAATTCTTGCGATGATGAGCTTATGTTTATGCTTTTTGCAAAATCTTCGAAGCTAGATTTTCTGGTTTGCTTCATTTCTCTGCGGGAGATAGCATTGCGCTTTTTGTATTCGAGAAGATTCTGTTCTGTTGGAGATTTACGAAAAAGATGCCATGCTGTCATTTGTTGGTTGCGGAGCTCTGCTAAAGTCTGGTTCCACCAGGGGACATGGGTTCTGGTGTTCTGAGAGGATTGTGGGATCCCAAGGTTGGCTGCTACACGAATTGCCTTTGTAATATTATTTGCTTCCTGATTAATGGTTACAGAAATCGGTCTCTCCGAAAGTTCCTCTTCGGCGGATTGACTGAATTTGAATTGAGTAGAAATTTACTTTCGGTATGGTGTTTTTTGGTGTTGTGACCAAATCGGGAAATGGTCACTGTGATAGAGATCCTCTGAGATATTCCATTTGATAATCGGAAGCAAGCTAGCTGAGCAGCATGTGAGGTCTATTAGGGTGAGCGTCCCTTGAGTTGAAAGGTGGGTTGGTCTACCGTCGTTTATTAAGAAAAGGTTCGTTTGGTTAAATATGTGTTCTATTAGTTTGCCTCGATTGTTGTATGGTTGGGGAACCCCACAATGGATTCCAGCCGTTAAAATCTCCTAAGTCGATTAATGGTGTTTGTATTGAGGCTAGTATATCAATTATTTGTTTGGTAGGAAGCTGTAAGTTCGATGGAAAATAGCATGATATTATTGTAAATTTTATATTAAGGTTGACCTTGATCGCTACTATTTGTAGGACGGCGTTTAATGAAATTGTTTTGTGGGGAATATTAGCTTTATCAAGCACCCTTATTCCTTGTTTGGCTGTTGTAATTGTTGACGAGTTTTGAAAATAGCTTAAGTATCCTTTTGGGGTAAATGGGTTAAAGTTGTGTTTGCAATGTGTTTCTGGCGGTGAAATGAACGCTGTACTTTTTTCTTTTATCAATAGCTTTAATTCAGATATGTTATTAAAGAAACCTTTTATGTTCCATTGCCATTATTTTAAAATCCTTAATCGTTGGTATGTATGTATGTATGTATATTGTTGATTTATTGTAAATTATTATATACACCCCTATTGCGAGTGTCGACTGGCAGTAGATAAACGACTATTAAGCGATTGTCGATTATCGATGCTATTGTGAGTGTCGCTTAGTCGCTCAATGAGCGACTGTGAATAGTTTTTAATCGCTTATCCTTCTACTGCTATTTTTGAGTCGATAGAGTTTGCGTGAGCAAAATTTTCGTGATATAAATAAATAAATAATGGATAAAAAGTAAGTTATTTTCATCAAAAGCTGTACAAAAATTTACTATACATATGTGTGTGAATTGTAGATCAAAAGTGGTTAGCAATAAGAAGCAACTTGGGCGGCTGGTCCAGCTGATGCAGGACAATCAGGACTTGGCGAAAGGAATTTGCGGCAGGACTCGGGGAAAGCCCAGATGGGAAGCCATAGCCGTAGAGCTGAACAGCTTGGGACCACCACTACGTTCATGGGAAAAGTGGTTAAAGGTGAAATAAATACATATTAAGCTTTAATTAATAAAATAATCGGGTATATTTTATGTAGGTTTGGACAGATTTGAAGAGCAAGACGAAAAAGAAAATTTCGGAAAACAGGGCAGAATTTCGTGCAACTGGTGGGGGCCCAAACAGTCTGCACATTCTCACGCCACTGGAGGAAGGGGTGGCAAGTTTTTTAAGGTACGATATTTGTTCGGACCCACCAGGCCAAGAAATCGGACACAATGCAATTGTTCAATCGGAGGAAATCCCAGAGGAGCAGGTAGCTTGTGGTAGTGATTACATCACAATATCTGGGGAAGATTGTGAAATGCGTGAAACCCAGGAGACCGAAATTTCTGAAGTGCATCGTACTCCAAGAAGAAGAAAAGTTGCCAATTCTACTGCAAATGATAGGAGAATTGCATTACTAGAAACGCAAGTAAACAACCAAGCGAAGCATTTTGAGGCAATGGAAGAAAGTGCAAATAATGTAAAAAAGAGCCTGAAGTACATAGAAAGTTCTGTAAGGAAGTCATACAACCTTCAAAAAGAAAATCTGGCTATAGAGAAAGAGAAACTAGAATTAAAAAAACAAAAACGAATGCTTCTTAAAGAAGAGGTTGGAAATAAAAACGGACATAGAAGTGAGAAACTCAAACTAAATGTTCAACTATTGCAGCTGCAAAAAGAAAACGTTTCCTCGTTAATTTTGTAAGTATACATTTAAGACTTAAAGGCAAACTTTGTGGTTTTAAATTTAACTGAAACGGTAACATACAGTCTTTTGCAAAAGTATGCAACAAAATTCTACTTAATTTATTTTGTCATCTCATTTTACTGATTTATTTTTAATTATTTTTTTATAAAACTAAAGTTCTTTTTATATCAGGTTTTTGCCTATCATAAACTATACAAATCAAAGTTTCTAACTTTGTACAAACCTCACAACATTTGATATGAAAAAATATTAAAATTTCCAAATTTTTACCAGAATTTTTAATAACTTTTTGGGTATTCAGTTTTGAAGACACTTCAAACTTGCACTTTATTATTGTAAAATTAAATATGCTACAAAACTGAATACCTAAATAGTTTTTAAAAAGCGTGATAAAAGGTTTGAAATTTTGATGAACTTTTTTTAAATTTATTAAATGTTATGAGTTTTGTACAAAGTTGCAAACTTTTATTTGTATAGTTTATCATATAGAACAGCCTGATATAAAATGAACTTTAGTTTTATAAAAAATAATTAAAAATAAATCAGTAAAAGTAGATGGCAAAATAAATTAAGTACAATTTCGTTGCTTACTTTTGCACAACAAGGTATTTTATCATTTCAACTAAATTTAAAAAAAAATACCACGTTTGGGTTCAATTTTTAAGTAATACTTACTATAGTTTTTAAAAAGTATTTTGCAATGACTGAATTTAATTGAAAATGAAATGATTTTTTATAATGTGAAATATTATTTACTATTTACTTTAAATATATATGTACTTAAAAGTACTTAGCTTTTACCTTAAAAATGAAAATACATATGTATGAATGTATATGAATGTATTTATGTGTTGGACTTATACTAATATGTGAGCATATCAGGGGTGAAAAATATATGTTATATATAATATACTTATTTATAATACAGGACGGATATATGTATATGTATGGTGCCGGACGAATTAATAGGGTCGCGACGTTTTGACAAGTTTTGACCATTTTGTTTTGTTTGTTTAATGTTTATTAACTTTTTATAAAATTATAGTATATATGTAACAAAAACTATATAAATCCTAATTTCAGACTTTGTGCAAAAATTATAAAAACTGCAGTTACATCGAAATTTCAAACTTTATCAGAAATAAAAAAAGTATTTGAATTAATTTTTGGAGCCCATTAAATCTTAGTATAATAAACGGCAATTTTTAAGTTTAAACTTGCACGTTATTGTATTAAAATTTAATGGGCTACAAAAAATAATTTAAATACTATTTTTATTTCTGATAAAGTTTGAAATTTCGGTGAAACTGCAGTTTTTATAATTTTTTCACAAAGTCTGATATTAGGATTTATATAGTTTTTGTTACATATATACTATACTTTTATAAAAAGTTAATTAACATTAAACAAACAAAAAAAATAGTCAAAACTTGTCAAAATGTCGCGATCCTATTAATTTGTACACATGAGGCTATTTTTTTTAACAATGGCCAAATTTAGTTGAAAATGAAGATTTTTTGTTTATGTTTACGATTATTCTTTAAGTAGTAGGTATTTATCAATATTCAATTTTTAACATTTTATGTTACATTAATTTTCATTTAAACTTGAATTACCTGAATTATAACAAATTAATAAAACTTAAAAAAACTGAGCTTCGATGAATACGTACAAACAATAAAAAAAAGATTTAAGACTGAAGTCGCATATGTTGTAAAATGTTATTTCTTATTTCTACGGCTTCTTGATTTATATGGCCAGCTTGAACATTGATGTCACCTTGATCTTCATAGTTTTCTGGGTCTTGGCTATCATAAATTTCTTCATTCGAAGACTCAACATTGTAAAAAATGCATATATTGTGCAGTGCTACGCAAACGTTTATTATTTGGGTGGCTTTCTTTGGCTCATAGTGCAGCGCACGAGCACCTAACAAACACCTAAACCGATTTTTCAACACCCCAATCGTGCATTCCACAATATTCCTAGCTTTTGCATGCCTTTTGTGAAATATACCCTGCACTGATCCGTCATCGGTGTTCCGGAATGGAGTAAGCATATACGGCTGTAAAGCATATCCTGCGTCACCTGAAAATTATATACAAATTTGTGTAAAAGCCATCGAAATGTCCAATAAATTTGATAATAACAAACCTAATAATAAATTCCTTTCACCCCTGCGGTAGTCATCTTCTAATTGGGGTTTTAAAGAAGACATATTGAAAACCGTAGCATCGTGCGTTGCCCCAGGATATCTTGCATTGATGTAACGAATCCTCAGAGCGTTATCACAGACCTGTAAATGAACATATTTAAATAATACTTTCATTTAATATTTTACCTAAATACTTACTATCATCGCGTTTAAGCTAAAGTACCCTTGCCGGTTATAGTAAAGGTGTTGAAGATCCTTTTTTGGGGCAACGATTTTAATATGTGTCCCATCAATGCAACCTATTACGCCTGGAATTCCACTTTTCTCAAAAAAATACATTTTCGCCTTTCGTTTCTCTTCATCAGTGTAATTCATTTTTATCCAATTTTTACACACGTGCTCTTCCAAAGCATGAAACATTTCTGTCAAAACCAGGGAAACAGTAGATTGGCCAGGTCCAATATTACTATCGTGGGGTATCGAGGTTTTTCTTACACCAGCTTGTAGTTTGCTTTCCTATGTTTCAAGCAAATATGTAAATGCAGCTTTCGGCAAACGATAATTTTTCAAAAACCTGTAAAGTTGGTTGTTTAGTAAATTTTCTTGGGAAATGTTTAGTTATTTGTACTATGATTTTGTGGCGTGCAGGGAAGGGGAAGGGGTGTGGCACCTAAAACCCCATCCATTAGAAAGAGCACAATCCAAACTATAAGACAAGTCATCCTTCCCCTCTCTGACCCTTCTACAGACCCCGGGCCCATTTCAAAATGGTGTAAAATTAGCACTTCGACATAGAAAATGTAAACTCACTGACCACAGTATTTTTGCGCAGAACTTCTTTCTACTTAGGCGTTTACGGATTATAACCTTTAATAAGTAGAATTCTCCTTTCTGTCTTCCCAGAGAAGAGGGGCGGAAGCTCCGCTTCTATTGTGAAAGATATTCAACATTTCTTGTGCATATAACTCCGGCTACGCCATCCACAGTGTTTTTGCGCAGAACTAACATCAAAATTTACGAAAAACTGCATAATTTGTTAATATACTAATACTCAGAAATTTGAAATCTTTATTTTAAATTACAGTTTAATTCTTTCACTACACGCGTATGTTAAAGTTTTTAAATCGGGTCACGCGTTTGGACACAAATACTAAAAATCATTGTACAAATAACTTAACTGTACCGAATTGCTTAAACTAGTTGCGTTCCAGATGCTTCACGATTTGCGGGTTTTTACAGGAAGTTGTTCCACGGGGCCACCTTCCATAAGGTTTATTAATGGCGAAAATAGCTTTTCCTGCAAATCGTGAAGCATCTGGAACGCAACTGCTATTCATAAAATTCACATATGTATGTACATACACTTCATCATCCAACTCCAAGGGATTCGACGAATCTCGCAATTTCCTTCTTGCTTTAGCCAACTCTACTAATCTATTGCCTTTCACATCATCTTCCTCATCACTAAACCATATTTCAACTGTATCCATTTTTTTAATTTTATAATAAAGCAATTGTTTTAAAAATGATATAAATGAAACACTAAAGAAACAAATGTAAGCAAACAAACAGCTATTTACAATTTGGTCAACCATTCACAATAGTACAAATTTTTATCGATCAAGTTACACAATAGCAAAATAAAAGATGATCGACTCAATCGACAAATTTCTATTCTACTGCCAGTCGACACTCGCAATAGGGGTGATATAATATAGTATATTAGTATTTTATAGTTTGGGTCCTTCGTCCGAGTCGGATATTGGCATGAAATATTCGTGTTTGTTTAATAATTCTTGAGTAAGTGTAGTGCATGGTGAGATAGTAGATATGTTGTCAAGTATAGTTTTGGTTTGCTGGGATATGTGATGAGATGAATTGTGTTGTTGGTTATAGCTTACGTTTTGTGTGAGTGATTTTGTTGTTGTTTTGTTACTAGTATTGTTTAAGCTATTGCTTGGAGTGGTTTTTTGTAGTTTTGGTAGATTAGTTTTTATTGGCGGAGATGTAGCCGGACGTTTAGCCATGGATGTGCTTGTTGGGGTTGGTGTCTTGTTGATGGATGTTGATTTACCTGTTATGGGGACGTTTGCATAGGTGCTTTTGGAGTTTGCATTTAGAGTGTTATTTTCATTATATTTGCGTCGTGCTCTCCCATGGAGCATTTCGCGACAGTTTTAATTTTTGGGATTTCCTGAGTTTGCCTAAATCTTAGACAGTCTTTATCTGAGGCGGCGTGATCGCTGCCACAGTTTGCGCATTGCTTACGTGTGGCAGGATTGGTGCAGCGTGTTTTCGTATGCCCTAGTAGCTGACAGTTTTTGCAGCGCATGGGTGTTGGATAATATGGCGAAACTTTGACTTTGTACCAAGCAATATCAATGGCTTTGGGTAGGTGATAGAGGTCAAAAGATAGGACAATTTTGCCAGTGGGAACAACTTTGCCCTCAGTCATGCGAGTAAATTTGTATATGCTCGTTACACCTTGGCTTTTTAGTTCCTTCATAATTTCGTCCTCGTATACAAAGTTCAGGCAAGGCGCATAGATTACTCCTTTTACCGTGTTTAAATTGTCTTGGTATTTTACCATGACTGGACAAAGATTAGCAATCGTTTTTAGTTTTAAGAATTTCTCTGCTATTCTTGAGTTTCGTGTTAGTATGAGTAGTGATCCGTCTTTGAGTTGCTTTATGTTTTCAATTTCGGTTGAAATTGCGTCTATTGCTTTTTTGGGCTGGGCTGAGCGGTTACGTAGACCCGACTGTCTTGGGAACGAAAGTGGTTTGTGTGTAAAGATCTCCTGATGCGAAGGTGCACAAAAGCGAAAATATGACAGCGGGTTATTAGTATTGTTATTTTGCGAGCTAATAATACTTGTATGAACACACGTCCGAATAAGTTAAGAGTTAGTCGATGACTGTGGTGCTTTATATGATAGCCCACCCGAGTGAAAAGTTACTAAGTCCACTTCTTTTATTTTGCAGTTATTTTCTTCAAGCCTTTTACAAAACTTTTAATTCAGCATTTTGCTTATTGAAGGCAAAGCGAAACTCGATATGAATCAGAATGATTGGATGTTAATTAAACGGATTCATGCGCCTCTTTGGACATAGAAAATGTGTCTTCCATTGAATATTAACGGCAAGAAATAAAACAGATACCTTTATCCGTTAGGAAAAATGCATTTGTTTTTCTCTTGCTTCTTATATCGAAATATGAACTTCTGATTCACACTGTGCACATCTTCGAATTTTTTTTCATTTGTAGACAGCGCAGCCAACCAGAGCATGTTAGATGAAGCGCCAAACAACAATGGTGGTGGTGTCTCTAATAATGTAGCAATGGATTCTACTGTTAAGCGTGAACGTGATTGCCCTACAAACTCCACATCCGCGTCCACATCTATGATGCGACAAAATTCCAATGGTAGCGTTAAGTCGTGTACTAATACCGGTAATGCTTCCTCGCCCAATAATGGCAGTGATCATTCGGATAGCAGCAATATTTCATCAAGTATAACAAAAGCAATAGATAGTACATCCGATATCCTACAGGACCAAAATAATCCGGATAAAGTTGGAAATAAAAAGAAAACAAGCCTGAATAGTTTAACTGTAAAAGAAGAAGAAAATGGTATGTGGAGTTATTTGTTAGTTAAAAATTTTTGTATTGCTATCTGCTCAACACTCCATTTTACTAAAATCTGTATTCAACTATCTTTGTTACAGGTGTGAAGTCGTTAGATAAAAGTACTAATCTCCTTACGGCACCTTCAAGTAAGAATTTGCTTTGCACAACACCGACGATCAATTCTTTGTCTATTGTGAAAGACGAAACTGATGTTATGAATAATCTAATTAAAGTTAAAAAAGAAGAGGGCAACGTTTCACCAGAAATGTCACCGGCCGGTTTCGGTTCAATTGCAAACTTATCGGGCAGTAGCTCAGTGGAGGTGCGTTCCTGCACACCAGGTAAATTATTCACATTGAACTAGAGTGGTTTACAATTTTCTATTCTTTGACTAAATCTTTTCAAAATATTTCACAGTGAAACTGGATGATGTATCAAACACGAAGGCTATTAATAATAGTAATAATAATGGTACGAATTCGAATAGTAACAACGATAAACTAGCATCTGTATTAAGTTCTATAAATAACAATGGTCCCAGCGGATGTGCGGAAGATGTCCCTGTCCCGGTTTCTTCTCTTGCTAATGTATCTGGTGATGCTTGTATTGGCGGTACACATCATCCATCAGCGAATATGATAAATAACAGCAGTAATTCTGGTGGCTCAATTGCCAACTGCATGGAATATATGCAGCAGCAAAATCATATTTTTGTTTTTTCCACACAGTTAGCAAATAAGGGTGCCGAGTCGGTTTTAAGCGGACAGTTTCCAACAATAATAGCATACCACTGTACACAGCCGGCAACAAAAAACTTTCTTGAAGACTTCTTTATGAAAAATCCAATGAAAATATCTAAGCTACAGCGTCAAAATACGCTTAACTTATGTAACATATCAGTAGGTGCTGGCGGTCAGCAATGGATTGGTGGCTGCAATTCAGTACCAAAAATGTCACAGAAGCCCAATGGTAACAAAATTAACTTCACCGGCCTAAGTGGAAGTTTGGATAGTAAAGCATCTTTGCGGCAACCTAATATCACCAGCTTTCCCGATGTACCCGAAGCACTGGGTGGTAGTGAAAACGACTTAATGTGTTGGGAGCAATCTCGAAATAGTCTGGAAGGCGCTGCAAATGAAGGTCAAACTGGCATGAAAATACCTAACGGTGTAGACGGCATCATTGGAGGATCTCATGTTACTGGGGGATCTCATGCTGTTGGCAATAAGCCCCTTGGTGCACCCGATACAAACGTTGCAAACGATAATGGGACGCCATCATTGCAAGGCATCAAAGTGCCTGATGAGAATCTAACGCCACAACAACGACAGCATCGAGAAGAGCAGTTGGCAAAATTAAAGCAAATAGATCAATTTTTATCTAATCCACTACAGGGTACAAATCAGTTAAGCAAATTGGGTGCAGACAGTGTGCCGGGAAATCTTGCTGGCCTAATGCTAAATTTACCTAATTCAAGCCCAGCTGGCATGGTGTCGCAGATGATTAACCCGCTGAATCCCAATATGCGTAACATGCCGCCACATGTAATGAATTCCAGCAATCAAAACATATGCAACCCCGAAAATATGTCTACAGCATTAGCCGATGGAAATATGGTGTCTACGGATATAATGGGTACCCATGAAATGAACAACGTAAATAAATCAATGCAAAGTAACACTCAGCCGAACATCCAATGTGGATCCAATGGCGTTATTGGCGCGGTTTCTTCGAATGTAAGTGCTGGAAATATGCCTAGAAATTCACTATCATGTCATTCCGGTGGAAGCAATAGTGGTGGCGGAGCGGGAGGAAGTGGAAATATCAGCACTCCTGGCCTTATGCCGAATTCCCCTGAAATGATGAGCAACTTTATTGCAGATGGCAATTTAAATAGCAGTGTAGCTAAATTAATAGGTCCCGGCGGTATGCATCCTCAAGAAATTGGTCAAGTAGGAATGGCACAAATGGAATGGTCTAAGTTACAGCACCAGTTTTTCGAAGAACGTATTAAAAATAAGGGTCAAGGGGCAAACGATATCGGCTGTATGCCAGCAACACTCTGCCGCTCAAACTCTACCAGTATGGGAAATGCAAGCCTGAGAGCTAATATGCTAGGGACATGTGTATCCACAACTACAACAAATAGTAGTCAAACCATACGTTCAGCACAAGGTCCGCCCCCACCATATCACCCCACACAACGCTCGGCGTCTGTGCCCATTGCAACCCAATCTCCAAATCCAGCTAGCCCTAATAACCCGACCTCAAACTTATCTTTGCCGTCACCCCGAACATCAGGTGCACTTGGTATACCAGCGAACTCGCCAAATATGGATGTACATGTGTCTACGATGTCAACAACACTGGGGGTAACAACAACGACGTCAACCGTCACTACTGCCATATCAAATACAAACGCTCAAGGTAAAAACAATTTCCAACCTGAAGGTTCACCAACCACCAGTACCGCCAATACCAATAACAACACCACAAATAATAATCGGAGTCGCAACAATCAAATCAATCAATTCAACAGCAATCCAAGCACTCCATCACACTTGTCACCCAAAGATCTAGAGTCGTTTCATCCAAGCGCGCCAGCAGGTATGTAGATACGTTAAATGAGCAGCTACAATTAGGGAGTTCACAAGGTGTTGTATACTGTTCTATGTCATAAACTTTAAACGGCTAAATCTATATTTACGGAATTCGCAAGCTGACATAAAAGTTTTATTATGAAATTTCACACAATTAAAAAATAGTTGGTGGTGATTTCAAGTCCTCTAAACATTTATTTAGCCGTTAAAAACTTTACAACATACAACAATACGACAAGTACGACACCTTGTGAACCACCGAAATGTATTTCCACAGTCTGTGCACTTTTGTGAAGTAGTAAAATAACATAGCAGTCAACATGAAAGAGAATGGAGTGAAACCATCTCCATCTAAACACACCCTAGCTTGTTGCTGGTAGTTGGTTTCAGTACAGGAACAGGTTTTGCGGGCTGACTTCAAACACTGTACAAAATTATTTTGGGAACTTAAAGTAGTGTTTTGCAACAGTTTTGTTAAATACGGCAGCACCACAAGTTACATTACTAGAAGACATAGAGGCATCCTCTCTCCCACAGGGCCTCAAACAGTGGTCGGCGAATTACCTGAGTGGTCGACATTCGTCAGTAATTTTCAGAGACAAAATAAGCAAGCCACGTAAAATTAAACAGGGGGTACCTGTCCCCACTACTATTTAATTATTACATCTCTAAGCTTCCTCAACCACCAGAGGGTGTCAATATTGTCTCTTATGCTGACGATTGTGTGACCATGGCGTCTGGGAATGGAATTGATGACTTGTACTCGAAAACAAACGGTTATCTCGCCGAACTTTCTCGCTTTTTCACTGCAGGGAGCCTTGGCCTATCCCCTGCGAAATCCTCGGCAACCCTATTCACCACCTGGACAAGGAGGTCCGACTGCAACTGGGTATTCACGTTGATGGCGTAACAATACCGACGATGAATAACCCGAAAATCCACGGAGTTACCTTCGACCTTCGACAGTCTGCTTTCCTTCTCGGCGCATACAACCGCAATTGTCAATAAAGTACAGAGCAGCAAAATTGTCCTCAAGTCGCTGGCCGTCAGCACTTGGGGCAAAGATAAAGAAACGTTGTTGGCTACCTACAAGGCAATTGGCCGGCCGGTTTTAAACTATGGTCGCCTGGGACTAGCATGAAGCAGTGGATGAAGATACAGACCTGCCAAAACACGGCACTATGGACAACGACCGGATGCCTCCCAATCAAGGAGCATAACACAATAGAGGTGTCAGACTATCGATAGGCACACCACCATCGATAGTTTTGATAGTTTTCAGAAAAACTATCAATATTCACGATAGTCTCGAAAAAAACAAAACTATCGATAGCACTATCGATAGCGCTATCGACAACGCTAAATTAGTTAGGTAACTTTGTTTTTACAGGATCATAGTGAAATAAATATTATCTCATAAAAGTTATATTAATTCAAAATTATGTAACTGCATAGCCAAAATATTTCTCTTTTTAGAAAGCTCAAAAACAAACACAAGTTATACAAACAAAACAGGAATTACGCATAACACATGTATGTATGTTGGCCTAAATGAGTGCATATTTGAATATGACTAAAAAACAAAATTTTTAATTCAAATTAAAAAATGCAGGTATTACCAACAATAGTTCGATAGTCCTACTAAACTATCGATATTTTTGATAGTATAAAAAAAAACTATCAATGAGTATTGATAGTCTAAAAAAATGGAAACTATCGATATTATCGATAGTGCCATCGATAGTTTGACAACTCTATAACACAATGCTCTGCAAGCAGTTCCTTGTGGGGAGCCACAGACGTGGTCATCCCAGCAAACAGCTGCTTGCAGAAGAGCGCTCGCCAATGCACGTCAGGAGGCATATCTACCAACTGACGGACGTGGGTCAGTGATACGTCAGGCCGATCCCGGAGATCCCCGTATCAGGGATCTCAACGCGGAGATTCGGCAAATAGTGAACGTACATAAACGGAAGAAGTGGGAAGAGCATCTGAAGACCTGTAACTTCACCTCTGGTGTGAGTAAGCTTTGGTGAGGTCACTGTCCAATCCGACGAAGCACGACGACAGAGTCGAAATTTCTTTCGGCGACCATGCCTCGTCGGACCCGGAGCGATGCGAGAGCTGCTTTAGCCGGCAGTTCATACTGCAGCCTCCGGTGGACAAAACCAAGCGTCGAGTGACCAGAAGGCTGCACAAACTGCCAACAAATTGTGCTCTCCTTGCTTTCACCTGCGGTGTAGTTCAGGTGGACATCGGGAAGGCGAAAGCCTCCAAAGCCATGGGTCCCGGAGGAATATGCATGCTGATGCTGAAAAGTTTGGGTCCTGCGGGGGTAGCGTACCTAACGGAGGTCCTCAATTTGTCTAGATTCGTATCAACCTATAACACTCCTTTCCCCGGTAGCGAAGGCACTTGAGGCCCTGCTGCTCCCGTATTTCACGAACCACCTCACCCCAGCGAAGCATCAGCATGGTTTCCGTAAAGTGCACAGTACAACAACAGCACCCAACGCCATAAACACTCAGATAACTCGTGGCCTTAACCGTAACCGTCCCTGTGAGAGAACGATTCTAGTAGCGTTGGACCTGTCAAAGGCTTTTGACACTGTCAGCCATTCCACGCTACTAGAAGATATATGGGCTTCCTCTCTCCCACAGAGGCTCAAACGGTGGTCAGCAAATTATCTGAAAGGTCGACACTCGTTGGTAATGTTTAGAGACAAATCGAGCAAACTTAGAAAAATAAAACAGGGGGTTCCACAGGGTGGTGGCCTTTCCCCACCACCAGCCACAGATGTGGCCACCCAAACAGACAGCTGCTTGCAGAGGAGCCCTCGGCAAGGCACGTCAGGAGGCATCTATATGAACTGACGGACGAAGTCCAGAGGTGGGCGGGGTTGTTGTAGCCGCTACAACAACAACCAACTGACGGACGAAGTCCAGAGGTTCATTAAACAACCCCTGGACCCGTCAGCCTACCAACAGGCCCTGAACGGCATTCACAGGGAANTCAAACGGTGGTCAGCAAATTATCTGAAAGGTCGACACTCGTTGGTAATGTTTAGAGACAAATCGAGCAAACTTAGAAAAATAAAACAGGGGGTTCCACAGGGTGGTGGCCTTTCCCCACCACCAGCCACAGATGTGGCCACCCAAACAGACAGCTGCTTGCAGAGGAGCCCTCGGCAAGGCACGTCAGGAGGCATCTATATGAACTGACGGACGAAGTCCAGAGGTGGGCGGGGTTGTTGTAGCCGCTACAACAACAACCAACTGACGGACGAAGTCCAGAGGTTCATTAAACAACCCCTGGACCCGTCAGCCTACCAACAGGCCCTGAACGGCATTCACAGGGAATCACTCTCGAGTTATGTAGACTCCCGCTCTGTGAATGCCGTTCTGGGCACACAACCACCGGACGTGGACCATTATACATTATATATATACTATTAGACTCATCTTTCACTGTAGATTGTGATTCCTCCATGACTTTTAAAAATCTGACTTTTCTGTTTTTATTTTTTTAAGGCAAAAATAAAAGTTAAAATTTTCCTTTTATTTTTTTGATCAGGATTTAATCAAGCAGAAATAAAAGTCAAAGTTACAAATCAAGTATTGCAGAAGCTCCTATCTGGATTCTAATAACCCCCTAATACACAAATATCAGGGTTATTTCAAATCTAAATATGTATGTACTATGTATAAATACAATACATGAAGGCATTTTTTGTTAACGTCATCAGATCTGCACCGATTATTCGATTTTAAAAACTGAGGTTCCAAACTAAAGGGCTTGGCCTCTAAATGTACAGAAAGGTATGACTTTTTTGGAAGGTTTGCCGCCTTTTTATTATAAAACCTGCACCTTTCGTTGTATTCGAAAAAAATTATATGTCAAATCAAAAGGCTGGGTCGCTAGATGTGCGAGAAGCTTTAATTTTTGAAGTGAAACTTCTTTAGCGGCGGTTGGTTGGTTGCGAGTAAGTTGGCAAATTCAATGGAAATTGCACACGGAAATGGTGCAACGGAAATGGCTGGAGCTGAAACACATGCTTCTTGATGTATGCACGTAGTATTAATTTAACAAAAACTTGTTATAAAAGGTTAAAGAATAATACTTACAAAAAGACCAATACAAGAATGAAAGTAAAGGTGAGTAGTACATAGATAAAGAAAATAATAAAGGCAACTTTACCTTGAGGTAAAAATAAAAACAAAAACAAAGATGCGTAAAGATAAAGGCAAAAATCAAGACCAAGGTGAATTTAAACACTTTCCTTATATACGGCCAAAGGTGAAGGGAAATGTGTAGATGAAGAAAGCGATAAACATAAAAGTAAAAACAAAGATAAATATAAAAAAAGATGAGGATGAGGATATAGGAAGGAATATTAAAATAAAGCTAATTATTATAGAGAATAGGATATAGATAGAGATAGAGACACAGAGACTCAATATGGGAACTATTTTGGGATTTTCGAGATTTTCGGGGTTCTCGGGACCTATGGATATAACACTCGATATTTTTATCGGTTTTGTTATCGATATTTTTATAGATTTTGTTACCGAAATTTTTATCGATATTGGTATCGATTTTGCTATCGATATTTTCGGAACTTGTCGACTGATCGATAATTTTATCGATTTTGTTATCGATATTTTTATCGACTTTGTAATCGATATTTTAAACGATTTTGTTATCGATATTGTTATAGATTTTGTTATCGATATTTTTATCGAATTTGTTATCGATATTTGTGTCGATTTTGATATCGATATTGTTATCAATTATTTATCAATTTTGTTTTCAGTTGTGTACTCAGTACTCTGAAAAATACCCGATCCCTAAAAGTATCGATACTAAAGAACTCGATCCTCAAAAGTACTCGATACTTCCCAACACTAATATGCAATACAAATGGGCTTGGTCTATAGATCTGCAAGGAAGAAGCTCTTATTTTTTTAAAAGGGTTGCCACCAGATGAGTGTACGTAACCAATAGTTATTCAAGACACGAACCATCATATCGGTATAGACACGAATTGACACGGCCACTATGAAAACGCCCACACGCTGGTCACATACCACGAGGCTAGATAAATATATTTTTCCTTTTTGGAATTGGAAACGGACCGAACAACACACATCAGCCCTCGCAAGAACGGAAGTAATCCTAACCAAGCAATTTATTAAAGCTGACGACATTGGCTTTGGTTAAAGTGTATCCTCAGAGTGGGTATACCTGGGGAATATACTTATCGGCATTGTTCTACCACATTCCTTACGGCAAATCCCCAACCAAGTTGTTACCTGTGAAAATAAAGTCTTTGGATATAAATTCTGGTCTATTCATTTGGCAGCAGTTAGACCACCGTACACCGGTAATCCCAAAATCATCAAACGTAAGAAAACCTCATTATTGTCACCATCCCATTGGAAACGAGCTACCCAACAACAGTTTATCGAGATTCCCGTTTGGACCGACAAGANTCTCGATTCAACTTATTTGTCAGACGAACAGCGACAGATCGAAGGGGAGATATATAACCTATATCCAGCGCTGTTTCAATGGACCGACGTTGGCCAACCATGGTTGATAAAAGCCCATGCCCTACACCCAATGAATGAGTTGGAAATATGTGAGGGAGCATATCGGGAAGTGGAGGCGAATGAGGTGTTAACACCTCAGGGTCGTCTTCATCAAATGATACATGATTGTTATCGAACCGCTCGGTTAAAGTTAAAACCCGAGTCGGCTACACGCCAGGCAGATCTGATCGGAAAATTTCAGTCGAAGATTCGTGAACTTTGGATGTCTTCACCGAATACGGGAATCCCGATGGGCGATTCCCGATTTAGTTTGAACTCGGCCTTCCATGGTTTTGAGATTGAACGGGGGACGATGAGTTCAACTCATAATACTGTTCCATCCCAATATTTACCCTTAATCATACCAGATTCGATTCTAAACCCGCATATACCGACTTCGGTTCAGGCAACTAAATCACGGTATACCCTGACCGTAGTACGGTTAATTCAAATGCTCTACCAGCCGTTCTCAATTCAGTGTCAGGCGGGACGGAACCAACACCCTCATTACACCAACTGTCCGAAATGGTGTCTGAGTTGTTGTGAACCCAAACACAGATACAACAGCAAATGATCCGTGACCGGATTCATTTACAGACACCAATCCCTGACTTTCGTGACATGAACCAAACCATGCCAACGACCCGGAATCATAGCTGGATACCACCCTCGGTGGATCCTTCTTATGGTTCTTTGGGTGGTCCTTCAACCTTACAAACTCAAACGATCAATACCTACCGTAGTCTTAGAACGTCACATATCCAAGAACCAATTAATCAACCATCTCATTTATATCAGAATTATTCGCTATCCGGTCCACCACAA
>NW_016158250.1:97740-99406 GCF_001687245.7 Rhagoletis zephyria | reverse complement strand
ACAAACCCCACAGAAGCTGCACGCTTCCTAGGGTTGCCGTTAGTGGAACTTGACGACAACGACTGAGATACCAACCGTCCTGGGCGGGGTTGCCGTAGCCGCTACAGCAACAACAACAACAACACGAATCTGCCCAAGCGGATGCAATGGATAGGAAATTCAGAGGCTTACCATCATGGATGGGACGTGCTCAATTCGATGGCGTTCATGCGAACGAAAAATTTCTATCGGTTGAAGATTATTTGGCTATTATTGGCTCATTTCGATATAAGATTGGAGTACCCGACCATGAATTGGTTACGCGTTTGGTACCCACACTCACGGGGGCCGCTCGACAATGGTACTTCACCGAACTGAGAAACTTCGGAGATTATCACGATTTTTGCACGAAACTTCGTGCTCGTTTCCTCAACAAACATACCTGGGCCAAAGTAATATGCACAGATTAAATTCGATCCACGTTCGCAAACTGCTGAAACATATCGATGACTTGACATTCCAATTGCAGGGTAATTCCATTGGTACCTTATCCGATCATCTGCGTGAACTCGTCCGCACTCGACAAGTCCACACGTTGGAGGAATCGCGTGAGTTCGCTCAGCGAATTGCTCCACATTCGTTCATTGTTGCCACACCCCGTCCGGAAAGAACCCGTGTGGATAAACAGCGATCAGCGCCACGGGAAATTTCGGCAATACACGATTCACCGGATGATTCTTCACATTCGGAATATATCGTTTCGTTTCCTGGGTCCGATTCCGA
This sequence comes from Rhagoletis zephyria, assembly GCF_001687245.7. Taxonomy (NCBI): domain Eukaryota; kingdom Metazoa; phylum Arthropoda; class Insecta; order Diptera; family Tephritidae; genus Rhagoletis; species Rhagoletis zephyria. Next base: position 98,644 of record NW_016158250.1, on the reverse strand, counting down.
TGACAGGGAATGTGCATACGGAACAAGCAAAAGAAACCAATCAAAGCATCTCAGAAACGTAGGTATTTGAAACCAGTCGAGGATTATAAAAATGACAAAAACCCAAAGGAGAATGATATGAAAGTAGAAACNAGTGCGGGTAAACAGCGATCAGCGCCACGGGAAATTTCGGCAATACACGATTCACCGGATGATTCTTCGCATTCGGAATATACCGCTTCGTTTCCTGGGTCCGATTCCGATGACAGGGAATGTGCATACGTGAACAAGCAAAAGAAACCAATCAAAGCATCTCAGAAACGTAGGTATTTGAAACCAGTCGAGGATTATAAAAATGACAAAAACCCAAAGGAGAATGATATGAAAGTAGAAACTATCGTCGACCCATTTCTCGCTGTTGAGGGCGACGAAAATGTACGATGCGCAAAATGTCTCCTGTGGGGCCATCACTTCAAAAAGTGTCGAACCCAACCGAATAGGGTGATCTGCTACAAATGTACTCGACCAGGGGTTACGTCTGATCAATGCCCGTGTTAAAAAAACGCGTAAGGGAGTCGATTGCGAATAGTGGTCCATCGTACTCAGAATCCACAACTTTATCTAAATCCACTGTCTCTAACAATCCGCACTCTACCGAAGTCCCTCTACAAATCGACAAATCTTCAGCCCCGAATTCCAGTAATAATTCCACTCTGATTCTAATGAATCTAATCAAACTCAAAGGTATGGCAAAGAACCATCAAATAAATGTTCTGAACGAACACTACCAATTACCAAACCTACTTCAGCTCCAGTCCCTACTCACCAGCAAGACGCAGTCAATCAAGTTAACCAACCACGACTCCGCGATGTTTTCTTTATCTCAGAGAAATGTTTGACATATAACATTCAATTCAATTCAATT
>NW_016158250.1:95711-96389 GCF_001687245.7 Rhagoletis zephyria | reverse complement strand
TAGAGCCTATGTTTCACGGAAACTTGGTTCGAATTCATATGAACTGATCGATGCTAAACACCGAGTGCTTGGCAATTATTCCGCCGATTTAATCACAACACGTTAACTCATTCAGTACATTCGCCTTCTCAAGAATTTCGATGAATATATGGCGGGCCTCCATATTCCATTGATTCTGCCATATTGAAATAATAATTACGTTTGTAAATGAAATGAATTACTGAATAAATTAATTAAGTTTAGTTTTGTTATATTATATCCTCAGTACATTGCTAGTAAATCGATCAAAGCAAACAAGAAAAGATTCATAACCAAATCATTTACCAATGCCTTTCATCTACCGTAGCTTATGTAATGCGTACTGAAACTAAATAGGAAAGACGGAACATGTGTACATACATATGCGCTCCAAGGCGAACTGAACGAGTCAGGATGGGGTTGATGAAGATCATGTAGAACGATTTCGATGTAAGGTCTAACGTCCATCAAACCACAGCCCGTGAATCGCATTCGAACCACCATTCTCATATCCCTGCTAAACGCTCCACATTTTTTGTTAACGTGTCGCTAAAGATGAGAGGAGGATAATGATCTATTATTTTTATTGGCCAAATAATAGACATAAGAACGATTATGAGAAATGTAAACATAACAAAACTGTCAAAGCTAAACTTCAAA
>NW_016158250.1:86305-95696 GCF_001687245.7 Rhagoletis zephyria | reverse complement strand
GGGGGGGGGAATCCCAAGATGAATGTACGTAACCAATAGTTATTCAAGACACGAACCATCATATCGGTATAGACACAAATTGACATGGCCACTATGAAAACGCCCACACTGACATACGATAAAAGAATCGGTGGTCACACCACGAGGCTAGAGAAATATATTTTTCCTTTTTGGAATTGAATACGGACCGAACAACACACATCAGCCCTCGCAGGTACAGAAGTAATCCTAACCAAGCAATTTATTAAAGCTGGCGACATTGGTTTGGTTAAAGTCAATCCTCAGAGTGCGTATACCTGGGGAATATACTTATCGGCATTGTTCTACCACATTCCTTGCGGCAAATCCTCAACCAAGTTGTTACCTGTGAAAATAAAGAGTCTGTGGATATAAATTCTGGTCTACTCATTTGACAGCAGCTAGACCACCGTACACCGGTAATCCCAAAATCATCAAACGTAAGTCAACCTCATTCACCCTCATTGCGAGAGTGGTGTCGTATGCAAGTCGTTTTTCGAGAGTCGAATCGTATCGAAAATTTCACGTCATTGCATAAAATTTCCACTCGACTAGTGTATTAAAACGGAAAAACTTGGCAGCACTGTATAGTTTTCGACAAATTTCGTCGTTTACTTTTTTCAGCACGACAGTAACAATGCCAATGTTGTCGAGTCGTACAAATTAGCCTAATTTACGACTTACGCAATGAGGCTGATTATTGTCACCATCCCATTGGAAACGAGCTACCCAACAACAGTTTATCAAGATTCCTGTTTGGACCGACAAGAAAAGGTCAAGCAAATCAAGACGTGCTTTGGTTTTTTTAAAGTGTCGCCGCATAATTAAACATGCTTTGTTTGAAATATGATAGTCAGTAAAATATCACAATATGTGTATCAAGCGAAACGGATTTGAGATCAAATTGATATGTTGGTGTTTTAATAGAGTTGCTACTTATTAAACACATTTATAAGTATGAATGGTAAGTTATGTATTAGGGGCATTCGATATTGCATATTGCTATGAATCGAAAGCTAGTTAAAAGTTGTTAAATAGATGACAATTCTCGAAAATTCGCATATATTTACACAAAAGCCATTTAACTAGCTGTCGTTTGATACCAATATCGAATGTCCTTAAAACGTAACTAACCGTTCATAGCTATACATTTTTTTAATAGGTGGCAACTCTTAAAAGCAATTTAATTTAGTATAAAACCCCTTTCGCTTGATGTTCATATTGCGAAATTTTACTGAGTATCATATTTCAAACAGCAGATTTATAATTAGGTGGCATACCTCTTAAAAAATTAAACCCAAAGCAGATCTCTAGGTGAATACCTTTCACTTGACACCTCATTTTAAAATCGAGAGAACGGTGTAAATATGGTGCTCTGCATAAAAAATAATAATTTTTAACAGGTGACAACCCTTAAAAAAAGACGTTCTTCCTTGTAGATCTATAGACCAAGCCCCTTTATATGACATATTATATCATTTTATGAATTGCGCGAACGGTGTAAGTTTTGTGATTTTTTAAGCAGGTGGCAACCCTATTAAAAAAAATGAAACTTTCTTGCACTTCTAGAGGCCCTTCCCTTTCATTTTACACCTAATTTTCTTTTTAATAAGACGAGCGGGGCAGGTTTTATAATTTAAAAAAAGGTGGCAACCCTTTTCAAAAATGTCATACCTTGTTGTACATTTAGAGGCCAAGACCTTTAATTTGGAACCTCAGTTTTGAAAATCGAATAATCGGTGCAGATCTGATGCCGGTAACAAAAAATGCCTTCATGTATTGCATGTATACATACATACATATGTATATATGATTTGTAACTTTAACTTTTATTATTATTATTATTATTATTAAAGGAAAGGGGGAGAAGATCCCTTCTTTACCGGAAAAAAGGCGCACTTGTATGATCATCTTCGGCTCGCTCTTTAATATACATATACACATGTTCAGTACCTATTAACCTAAATCGGCTTCTTACAGATAATTAACATTAGATTAATTTCTTCAAATTCGTTAACCTAAGGAATTCATTAATTTTAGATATAGATTCAATGTCCTGGTTTTTTAATAACTTGGATGCAATGGTGTTGTTGAAAATGCTAGCTCTGATTGCAGCGAAATGTTGACATCTGTCGAGGAGATGAGTAACGGTGATTGTTTGCGTGTTGCAATAGGGGCACTGTGGCGACCTTGAACCTTTCAGGACAGATTCATGGGTAACAATCGTATGTCCAATACGTAGTCTAATAAATGCCTTTAAATTGCTGCTGCTGATCTTCTCCGGAAATATAGGCTTCTCGCCCTTTACGTTAACTTTTGCGTAGTGGTGATTGAAATCCTACCATTTTTCCAGCTTAGTTTTGTATATTTTTGCACTTGACAGCTTGTAGATGTCCTTTTTCAAAATGGCATTCTCCACAATAAGGGGTTGTTTAACTCTTTCGTCAGCTGCTTCGTTGCCAGGGATTAAAACATGGCTTGGGATCCACATAATTTTTATTGATTTTTCTCCTTGGTGCAGTGCGTTGCGTATTGATCTGGTCAGGTTATCCATATTAGACATATTAAGGATAGATTTTATAGCCGATAAGTTGTATGCGCATATTATGTATTTCTCCTTGGTACCGAGGGCATATTGCGTTGCTCGGAGTATAGCGTTGGCTTCAGCAGTATATACTGAACAGAAGGATAGTAAATGACCAGCCGTGATTGTCTCGGGATTTCCGTTTACAACAGCGAAAGCTGTGGTGGAGTGGACCTTGCCTGAAAAAATAAAAGGCAACAATTACCGATTATTTTCAGCTGAAAAAAGGCAAATTTTAACTTTTATTTTTGCCCTAAAAAAATAAAAAGCAAAATTAACAGGTATTATTTGCTCAAAATAATAAAAGTAAAAAAATAACTTAAATTTTTTGCTTTTTATTATAAAATGCATAACCGGTCTCTGGTAATTAGAGAAGTTAACCTCCTTAGAGGAAATTAAACATTGAAATATAATCAGCCCTATTCTGCATTTCGATTACGTTCCCGCATTCCGCTCCGCAAGAATCGAACTTAGGTATTCTGCGTTACGATCGAATCGAAAGAGGAAGAGAAAGAGAGAAAACATCTTTCGAACTCAGCTGTTTGCCTAGGAATGTGTGAAATCGAAACAAAACAATAGAAATATTTCCCACCAAAATATAGCAGCTTATGAAGTTAAAGTTTGTAAATATTTTAAAATAACTAAATATATCTAACATCATTGTAATTTAAAAATAAAATTTCGTTTGTGCTTTATTTAAGTGGAAACATAATTATAAAAATGAAATCCTTAGCCGCGGCGTTATTGCTTGAAGAGGAGAACGAGTCCCAGATTACTGATGCGGAAATTTAAAGGCGGAGATTTAGGGACATGTTTGATCATTCTCAGATGAGTGAAGAGCCATAAATTCATCATGAACTGTATTACTCATCGCTCAAAGAAAGTGAAATTATAAACGTTGTTTTAGCACTCCGCAACATTTGAATTTACTACAGAGTAGAAGATTTGAACGCAAATGAATTCCATTTTGAAAGCCGTCAGGAGGAGGGGAAGAACAAAGCTCCATAGCAAATTCGAATTCGACAACATACGCACCTCTTTTTAAAAAGTTAGTAAAAACTAGTGCAATAATAAAAGCATATTTTTTTATGTAACTTCACATTTTCTGTATGTATGTATGTATGTACATACTTCTATTAATTTTATATACAAAGAATAAATTGTATTCAGTGCATTTCACAGTCTTATTTATAGATAATGAAAACAAAAACGCCTGTGCTTCCTCTTTGAAACCTCGCGCAATATGCCTTTTGGTTGCTATTATTTGAGCCTAATTTTTCGTATTGCCCGTATTACCCCTGCGAAAACACAGAAATCGATAAAATTCATTTATGATGACTTACAATCATGCCCAGTATATTTTACTTAATTTTTTTAATGAAATTTTTTTTATTTAAACCCACGAAAATAACAATCGAAACGTTCTCCGTCAACTAATTTGCAACTTAGAAAAACGGAACTCCGATCGAAATGTAGAATAGGTATAATCGTAAGTTTCGAAGATTGATCGAAAGGAAACGGAACGCAGAATACCAAACTTGCCAAACGGAGAAAATTTTGATTCGAGTCGAAATGCAGAATAGGGCTGAATACCGCTCTATACATGCCCATACTTCTATATTCCCTGCAAACCAAAGTTCCCGAAATCTTAAGAAAATCGTTAGGAGTATCTCATTTCTGTAACCATTTTTTTTACGAATTTTCAAAGAAAATTATATGAAGTGGTTGACACGAACTCGTAAAGAAATTTCTGTACGAAAAATAAAGAAAATTCTGGAAAACTTCTGAAAGATATTCTTCTTAAGCACCATTATTTTCGTAGCTTCACAGATTTTCTTCCGAAATTTCGTAAAAGAATGGAAGTGTGCGTAATTTATTTCATTTCAGAAAATTCGGCAAAAATTCGAATTAAAGGGAGACAACCTACCAAAGAAATGTTTGCTTGTGTTAGTATAAATGCATATCTGTAAGCTACTACAAACAAGCAACTGTCAAGTCACTCCAGTTGCGGTTCAAATCAAAAATCTCTCTATCTATACTATAATAAAACTGTAGATTGTTTGTCTGCTTGAACTCACTAATCTCCGGAACTACTAAATGGATTTTCATGGGGCTTTAACTGGTATATAGAGAGTAGCGTGGGCCGAAAATCCGCTTTTTTAAAATTTTGATGGTAATAGCAAAAATATGGTTCATTATGCTCTAAAAACAAACTGTGAGCAAGATGACAATTTTTGGTCAATATCTCACGCTCGGCCATGTCCATCAAAGTTCAATGTGCTCAAAAAACTAAAAATTTATAAATACGTTAATTAATACACTTTTTACTAAAATTGCAATTATTTTCGAAAGTATTACATATTTTGGTGTATGGAACTTTTTTCTACTTGAACTTGACGATAACTTCCCTCATCTTAATAATAACAAAAATGAGGTGGTTGACAAAGACATGCACACTAACAAAATTTTTACTAAAAAATCGTACAGCTATGTCACTGAAAACGCACAGACAAAGAGACCAAAACCCCTTAGCAAAGCACCCACGACAGCCGGTTCTACGTACCCGAATGACTCGGGTTTAACCCGACCAACGGCTGTTGTTTCGGCGATCTAACCCCGAACAAACACAATAGCACCCACACTCCGCCGCCGGCAACTCCTAGTCCCTCCGACAATCTGCTCTGTTTGTCAGTCCAGAATATACCGTAACGTGACATCAGTCAAGTGCAACTCTTGCCTCGGCTGGTGCCACTTTAGGGCGTGCTCAGGACTTCGCAACACGCGAGATTGGAGCCCCTGCTGTGCTTCCCCGTCGCATCCCTCCCCCGCGACGCCGCCAACCACCACCACAAGGCACCTTTTTTGCAGCACGTACAGCAGGGGGCCGGCAGGCAACATAACTCTTTAACACCATACATCACAATCGGTCTCCCAAGGCACACAAAGGTGCTACAATTTAACTGTAACGGACTCCAGAGCAAGATCGAGGAGATAACTGTCTTTATGGGAAGGCATGGAATATTAATAGCTGCGGTCCAAGAGACGAAGTTGCACGGCAATTCAACCCTGTTGAATTGCGCCGGATACAACGTGCACCGTCGAGATCGCGAGCGAGATAATGGTGGAGGTTTGGCGATCATCACGCACCACACCGTGCAGTATCGTCTCATTGAAGCAGACATCGACCGCAGGGATACCATCCTAGAATGTCAGGGTATTGCTATCGGGTCAGGCGATGTTGAGCTCGAAATATTTAACGTATACATACCCCCTGTCACCAGCTGCCCGGCAGGATATCACCCTGAAATAGGTGCGCTACTCAGAGGTGAAAACCGTATGGTAGTTGGTGATTTTAACGCGCACCACGATCTTTGGCACTCAAGCCTGTCAAATGATCGTAGGGGAATACATCTGGCTGAGCAGATAGACGATTCCACATTCTGCACAATGAACGACGACGCATACTTCTGCTCAGGGCTGGCATTGAGTCAAACCCTGGACCAGAAACATATACCTCCTGCGTGTGCCAGAGACGATTACACCACAACTCCACCTCCGTCAGATGCAATACCTGCTAGAGCCATCTCCGAGTTCTCTCAGGCCTCACGACTCACAGGCAATGGACCACTGCGTACGTAGCCCCTTGATGCGCCAATCGAGCTGCCTCCACGGCACAACAGAGTCCGCCTGAGCAACTCAACACAAACACAACCGCACCCCAACACAATACAATAGACAATACCACAGACACAACATACCACACCACAGATACAACTGCACCACCACCCACAAGCCACCGCCAACAACTCTAGTACCTCCGACAATCTGCACGATGTGTGTCCAGGATATTCCGTAATATGACATTAGTCAAGTGCAACACCTGCCATGGCAGGTGTCACTTTAGGGCATGCTCAAGACTGCGCACCACTCGAGATTGGACGAGGGACTATGAGGGCGCATGCTGTGCTGCTCGGTCGCAACCCCCAGCTGCGGCGCCGACCACTGCTGCACCACCACCCACAAGCCACCGCCAACAACTCCTAGTTCCTCCGACAATCTGCACGTTGTGCCAGTCCAGGATATTCCGTAATGTGACATCAGTCAGGTGCAACACCTGCCTTGGCAGGTGTCACTTGCTCAAGACTGCGCACCACGCGAGATTAGACGAGGTACTATGAGAGCCCATGCTGTGCTGCTCGGTCGCAACCCCCAGCTGCGACGCCGACCACTAACACCACGGCAACAGCCTTAGCCTGAAGCCTCAAGCACAGCATGTGGCGGCACGGCAACACACATCACTAACACCCCACATTCTAATAAGTCTCCCTAGGTACACGAAGATTTTACAATTCAACTGTAATAGCCTGACCACAATGAAAACGACGAGCTACGGACCACAGCTGTCAAATTATTTTAACACGTACTCTTATGTAGATAATTATTTTGGCTACGACCGGGCTACGCGACGACTGTGGTTGTGGCCAGATTAGATCTATTTCTATTTTTCCAGCGACAGATAAGGTTCTTCCCCTCCTTTTATGTCAAACTCATACAAATTCAAGATGTCGCTGCCGCGTTCAAAAAATCATGCCGTCACCGACAAAGCGTTTAGATAATGAAGATAACAAATTGGAAGCTGTGGCCCGTAGCTCGTCAGTTTCAATGTGTTCAGAACTTAACGGACTTCAGAGCAAGATCGAGGAGATAACGGTCTTCATGGGTCGGCACGGAATATTAATAGCTGCGGTCCAAGATACGAAGCTGCACGGCAATTCAACACTGTTGAATTGCGCCGGATACAAAGTGCACCGTCGAGATCGCGAGCGAGATAATGGTGGTGGTCGTTCATCACGCACCACACCGTGCAGTATCGTCTTATCGAAGCAGACATCGACCGCAGGGATACCATCCTAGAATGTCAGCGAGCGATGTCGAGCTCGAAATTTTTAACGTATACATACCCCCTGTCACCAGCTGCCCGGTAGGATATCACCCTGAAATAGGTGCGCTACTCAGAGGTGAAAACCGTATGGTAGTTGGTGATTTTAACGCGCACCACGATCTTTGGCACTCAAGCCTGTCAAATGATCGTAGGGGAATACATCTGGCTGAGCAGATAGACGATTCCACATTCTGCACAATGAACGACGACGCACCCACCAAGATTATGGGTAGCTGCTGCAGCTCGCCAGATCTAACAATTGTCAGCGCTGGTCTGATAAACAGCGTATCATGGCGACCTATGCTGACTCTAGTATCAGACCATCTGCCCATAGTCATCTCGATTGATAAACCTGCCGACTTTGCTTCCGTGGATCACCGGACTTATGTCAACTTTTCCAAAGCTAACTGGTAAGGCTTCACGGATGTTACTGAGGGGGCCTTCACTGCACTACCCATACCAACCGACGTTCATGCAGGTGAACGTAAGTTCCGCAGGGTTGTCACCGCTGCTGCAGCTCGCTTCATCCCAGCAGGATGTATTAAGGATCCACGTCCGGATTCTCCTGTCGAAGCGGCTGTTATAGCTGATGAGCGTGACAACCTTCGTTAGGCCGATCCCGGAAACCCCGTAAGCGGAAGAAATAGGAAGAGCATCTGAAGACCTGCAACTTCGCCTCTGGTGTGAGCAATCTTTGGTCAAGCGTGAGGTCGTTGTCCAACCCGCCGAAGCGCGACGACAGAGTCGAGATAGACTTTGGTGACCACGCTTTGTCGGACCCGGAGAGATGCGCGAGCTATTTTAGCCGGCAGTTCATTCTGCATCCTCCGGTGGATAAAGCCAAACGTCGAGTGACCAGAAGGCTGCACAAAATGCCAAAACCTAGTGCGCCTCTTGTTTTCACCAGCAGTGAGGTAAGGGTAGCCATCGGGAAGGCGAAAGCCTCCAAAGCCATTGGACCCGACGGAATATGCATGTTGATGCTGAAAAATTTGGGTCCTGCGGGAGTAGCGTACCTAACGGAGGTCCTCAACCTGTCTATGGCACTCTCGCCATTCCAGACATCTGGAAAATAGGGAGAGTGGTCCCACTGCTCAAACCGGGGAAACCAGCCAACGAAGGAGAGTCTTATCACCCGATAACTCTCCTTTCCCCAGTAGCGAAGACGCTCGAGGCCCTGCTGCTCCCGTACTTTACGAACCACCTGACCCCAGCGAGGCATCAACATGGGTTCCGTAAAGTGAATAGCCCAACAACAGCACTTAACGCCATAAACACTTAGATAACTCGTGGCCTAAACCAAAACCGCCCTTGTGAGAGAACTATTCTAGTAGCGTTGGACCTGTCCAAGGCGTTCGACACTATCAGTCATTCAACGCTACTAGAAGATATAGAGGCGTCCTCACTCCCACAGGGACTCAAACGGTGGTCGCGAATTACCTGAGTGGTCGACACTCGTCAGTAATTTTCAGAGACAAAACTAGGAAGCCATGTAAAATTAAACAGGGGGTACCACAGGGCGGTGTCCTGTCCCCGCTACTGTTAATTATTACATCTCAAAGCTTCCTCAGCCACCAGAGGGTGTTAATATAGTCTCCTATGCTGACAATTGTTCGATCATGGCGTCTGGGAATGGAATTGATGACTTGTGCTCAAAGTAAACGGTTACATCTCCGAACTTTCTCGCTTCTTCACTGCAAGGAGCCTTGCCCTATCCCCTGCGAAATCCTCGGCAACCCTTTTCATTACCTGGACGAAGGGGGTCAGACTGCCACTGGGTATTCACGTCGATGGCGTAACAATACCGACGGTGAATAACCCGAAAATCCTCGGAGTTACCTTCAACA
>NW_016158250.1:86088-86153 GCF_001687245.7 Rhagoletis zephyria | reverse complement strand
GCAGCGTCCGTATGGACGCCGGGGACTAGCAGGACGTAGTGGATGAAGCTACAGACCTGCCAAAA
>NW_016158250.1:84703-85988 GCF_001687245.7 Rhagoletis zephyria | reverse complement strand
GATGAGTGAAAGCGCGCACTGCTTACCACTACACCACAGTGGCCGACAAAACAACCATTAGATAGACATAAAATCGAGAACAACCTCCTATATCATCGATTGAAATTTTCCAATCAAAGTACGGAAATACTGTGGACACTTTGTGTACCATCTTCTGACAGAACAAAAGTCCTCGATGAAACACATAACCAACATTCGCATCAGGGTGTTTGGAAAACTTATCGACGTATTTCACAACGCTATTACTGGCCAAACATGTATCAGTCCGTTTACCAGTACGTTCGGCAATGTGAACTATTCCACCGCATTAAACCAAGTAATGAGAGCACCAAAACACCTCGGCGAATATAGAGAACCAAAACGACCGGGTAGGCAATTATCGATTGACTTCGTCGGTAAGCTGCCCATGTCTATAAATCGTAACGAATGGATCTTCGTAGCCATCGACTGTTACTCGCGATATGTCTGGGCGCAGCCCATGAAAAACGCAAACGCCATATCCGTAGTCAATTATCTTCGACATATATTCTCGGTGAATGGCTGCCCCGAACTCATTATATCAGATAATGGTACTCAATTCATCAGTCAAACTCTCGCAAAGCTTTGCGCCGATTATAATATCAAACACATGAAAACTCCTTTGTACCATCCACCAGCCAATCAGGTAGAGGCGACAAACAAAAGCATTCAACTCCTGGGAAAACTATCTTTTTCGTGTTATTCATGATATTAAGACTTCAGTGCATTCCGCCAGGGGCTACACGCCATATTTCCTACACACCGGTCGTGAATATGTGAAAGATGGAAACGAATATAAATTATTATTGGATGTAAATCCATACCATACCCAGGAGGTGGAACAACGTAAAGTTCTGGCTGATAAAATTCGAGACAGACAGTTCGAACAATATCAACAAACCGCACAACGGGCATTGACCCGCAAAAGAGAACGCCATTTAGAGATAGGCTCGGAAGTGTACATTCCCAATCCTAAACAGTCCGTGGCCGGAGAGGGCTATGCACAAAAACTAGCCCAACCAAAAATTAGAGCCTATGTTTCACGGAAACTTGGTTCGAATTCATATGAACTGATCGATGCTAAACACCGAGTGCTTGGCAATTATTCCGCCGATTTAATCACAACACGTTAACTCATTCAGTACATTCGCCTTCTCAAGAATTTCGATGAATATATGGCGGGCCTCCATATTCCATTGACAGATGAATGTACGTAACCAATAGTTATTCAAGACACGAACCATCATATCGGTATAGACACGAATTG
>NW_016158250.1:76588-78318 GCF_001687245.7 Rhagoletis zephyria | reverse complement strand
TTTAAGGCCATTGGTAAAGTGGATGTATTATATACGGTCGGTAGTCTTACCCGACTGGTGCCAACTCTTGTCGTACCTATCTCACTGAAACACCCAATTATGGGACGGACATTCCTTGAGGCCTTTTTCGAACTGGTGCAGAACCAAGAGAAAGTTCAACGATTTTTAAAACATAGTACAGCCAAAGGTTATACTGAAGAATTTGCATCCGCTAAAGTCGAAATGGTTACGACGGAAAAATTTGTTAATTTTTGTAACCAGCCACCACGGAGTGGGAAAGAACAAGCTCAGGTATCTTCTATGAGTAATGATCTGGAGCCACCAGGGAGTGGGAAAGAACAAGCTCAGGTATCTTCTATGAGTAATGATCTGGAGCCAATTGACGCTTCCACACTCGGTTTAGAGGGTGAACTAGATAACCCAAAAATAACGAGCGTCAGCCTTCCACATAATCTCACCCCAGATTAAAGACAAATGTTGGACGCCGTTCTCAAACTTTTTAATCCAACTCCTGAGTCTGGTCCTTTAAATATCACTAATCAGATCGAACACGTAATTGATACGGGTGATGCAAAACCCGTCATGAAACGCCAGTATCCAGTATCGCCATATGTGGCTGAACAAGTTCAAGCCGAATTGGATAAAATTTGTAGTCGTGACATCATTATGACCATCGAAGAAAGCCCTTTACGGTCACCAGTTATGGCTGTAAAGAAGAAAAACGGAACGTGTGGCGTGTGCTTGGACGCGAGAGAGCTGAATAAAATTACCATTCCAAATGCCTATCCAATTACGGATACTAACCAAATTTTAGCACGACTAAAGTCAGCTAAATACCTAACCAGTATTGATCTGTCTCAAGCTTTCTTTCAAATTCCTTTGGCAAAATCGAGTCAACTGAAAACCGCTTTTGCATTCGGTAACAGACTTTATGCTTTTAGGTCGCATGACGATGGGGTTGAGAAATTCACCCGCCACATTGGCCATTCTCATTGATAAAATTGTCCGTGATTTGGTCCACATGCATTCGCATATGTCGAGGATTTCATAATTTACACTTCGACGTTTGAAGAACACGTTGAGATATTGGCTATTGTGGCAAAACGTCTGGCTGGGGCCGGCTTAACCATCTCAACATCCAAATCGAATTTTTGTTGTAAACGATTGGAATTCCTGGGTTACGTTTTGTCTCAAGAGGGTCTATCTACGAATACATCCCGTATTCGAGCTATTGTTGAATTTGCACGGCCCAAAATGGTGAAAGAAGTCAGACGATTCGTTGGTGCAGCAGGCTGGTACCGAAAATTTATTCCAAATTTTTCGGAGATCACAGCTCTCCTTTGTGAATTGTATAAAGGAAACCGAAAAGGACCCATTGAATGGAATACCGCTGCTGAACAAGCCTTTCTCAAACTCAAAGAGTGTTTAACTACCACTCCCGTTCTGACTATGGCCGATTATTCAAAACCATTCAAGGTTTATACCGATGCCTCGCTTATCGCAGCTGGTGCTGTTCTAGTACAAGAACATGATGGGAATGAACGTGTGGTTCAGTATTTTTCTAAGAAATTCTCGAAAGCCGAACAAAATTACACAGCATCGGAACAGGAATGCCTAGCCGTTCTCTTAGCGGTCGAAAAGTTCCGTCCATATTTTGAGGGTCGTGAATTGGTTGTGGTAACGGACCATGCAGCTTTGCGCTGGCTACAAACTCTCAAAGACCCAACTGG
>NW_016158250.1:75043-76553 GCF_001687245.7 Rhagoletis zephyria | reverse complement strand
ATTTTTCTAAGAAATTCTCGAAAGCCGAACAAAATTACACAGCATCGGAACAGGAATGCCTAGCCGTTCTCTTAGCGGTCGAAAAGTTCCGTCCATATTTTGAGGGTCGTGAATTGGTTGTGGTAACGGACCATGCAGCTTTACGCTGGCTACAAACTATCAAAGAACCAACTGGACGTTTTTGCCGTTGGGCGATCGGATTATCACCATACGATCTCAAAATTATTCATAAACCAGGAAAACATTTAGAACTTCCTGACGTCTTATCTCGTTTTTTTGCTCTTCTCAACATCTCATAGAAATCCAATTGACCTTCCGAGTAATTTTCACGTTAATCGCACCCCAGTCACATCCGTGATCAACATTGACCCAAACACGTGCGATAAATGGTACACTTAAATGCATGCCATGGTATCAAAACAATCATTAGATAGACATAACATCGAGAACAACCGCCTATATCGTCGATTGAAATTTTCCAATCAAAGGACGGAAATACTGTGGACACTTTGTGTACCATCTTCTGACAGAGCAAAAGTCCTCGATGTAAATCATAACCAACATTCGCATCAGGGTGTTTGGAAAACTTATAGACGTATTTCACAACGCTATTACTGGCCAAACATGTATCAGTCCGTTTACCAGTACGTTCGGCAATGTGAACTATGCCACCGCATTAAACCAAGTAATGAGAGCACCAAAACACCTCGGCGAATATGGAGAACCAAAACGACCGGGTAGACAATTATCGATTGACTTCGTCGGTAAGCTGCCCATGTCTAAAAATCTTCGTAGCCATCGACTGTTACTCGCGATATGTCTGGGCGCAGCAAACGCCATATCCGTAGTCAATTATCTGCGACATATATTCTCGGTGAATGGCTGCCCCGAACTCATTATATCAGATAATGGTACTCAATTCATCAGTCAAACTTTCGCAAAGCTTTGCGCCGATTATAACATCAAACACATGAAAACGCCTTTGTACCATCCACAAGCCAATCAGGTAGAGGCGACAAACAAAAGCAATAAACTTGGATTACGTGCTCACATGGATGATCTTCTTGAACATCCTCTCCTCCTTCTCGTGTTATTCATGATATTAACACTTCAGTGCATTCCGCCACGGGCTACACGCCATATTTCCTACACACCGATCGTGAATATGTGAAAGATGGAAACGAATATAAATTATTATTGGATGTAAATCCATACCATACCCAGGAGGTGGAACAACGTAAAGTTCTGGCTGATGAAATTCGAGACAGACAGTTCGCACAATATCAACAAACCGCACAACGGGCAAAAGAGAACGCCATTTAGAGATAGGCTCGGAAGTGTACATTCCCAATCCTAAACAGTCCGTGACCGGAGAGGGCTATGCACAAAAACTAGCCCCACCAAAAATTAGAGCCTATGTTTCATGGAAACTTGGTTCGAATTCATATGAACTGATCGATGCTAAACAACGAGTGCTTGGCAATTATTCCGCCGATTTAATCACAACACG
>NW_016158250.1:42905-72634 GCF_001687245.7 Rhagoletis zephyria | reverse complement strand
CCTGGACGAAGGGGGTCAGACTGCCACTGGGTATTCACGTCGATGGCGTAACAATACCGACGGTGAATAACCCGAAAATCCTCGGAGTTACCTTCAACAGTCTGCTCTCCTTCTCGCCGCATACAACCGCAATTGTGAACAAAGTACAGAGCCGCAACAATGTCCTCAAGTCGCTGGCCGGCAGCACTTGGGGCAAAGATAAAGAAACGTTGTTGGCAACATACAAGGCAATTGGCCGACCGGTTCTAAACTATGCAGCGTCCGTATGGACGCCGGGGACTAGCAGGACGTAGTGGATGAAGCTACAGACCTGCCAAAACACGGCATTACGAACTGCGACAGGATGACTCCTGATGACGCCCCAACACCACCTTCATGACGAGGCCCAGATGCTCCCAGTAAAGGAGCATAACATAATGCTCTGCAAGCAGTTGCATGCTGGGAGCCACAGACGTGGCCATCCCAGCGGACAGCTGCTCGCGGAAGAGCCCACCCCACGGCACGTCAGGATGCATCTTTACGAAGTGACGGACGAAGTCCAGAGGTNCTTCATGACGAGGCCCAGATGCTCCCAGTAAAGGAGCATAACATAATGCTCTGCAAGCAGTTGCATGCTGGGAGCCACAGACGTGGCCATCCCAGCGGACAGCTGCTCGCGGAAGAGCCCACCCCACGGCACGTCAGGATGCATCTTTACGAAGTGACGGACGAAGTCCAGAGGTTTATCAAACAACCTCTGGACCCGTCAACCTACCGACAGGCCCTGAACGGCATTCACAGGGAATCAGTCTCAAGTTATGTAGACTCCCGCCCTGTGACAGAACTTTGTCTGCCTCGGGAGACCCGCACTACAATAGCCTAACTTCGCTCTGGCCATTGCAGCAGGCTTAACTCCTACTTGAGCATAATCAACGAGGATGTGCCCAACCAATGCCCGGCATGTGGAGAGTCCCCACACGACTCCCGGCACCTCTTCACATGCCCTGAGAACCCCACTCAGCTAACGCCCCTGTCCCTATGGACAGCACATTTCCTGGGCCTCCCCCTAGCTGAAATTGACGACAACGTTGATGGATGAACCGCCCCGAACGGGGCTTAGTAGCCACCACAACAACAATAACAACAACAACAACAGCAGCAAAGCACCCCGTAAACCCCCTGCTGTGGTAAATCTTGTGTACAATTCCCCGGAATACCAAAGAAGTACAGTAACAGAAATTGAGCGGCTAATGGCCGAAATAATCAAAATCACTCAAAAATTGTCTATCGAGCATAGAGACACGCAAACCATTAATGATATCCAATCAGTCAAAAACCAATTTGAACGTATTTTAAACCAAAGAGATGTGATAGAAATCTCGAAATCCTCAAACCCCTTCACTAGCGATGACAATTTTGCAATATAATTGCCAATCCTTAAAAGCAAACCTTGGCACTATTGAGTACTATCTAATTAAATATAACTTTGACTTGGCATGCTTTAATGAAATCTTTTTGTCCAACACTACCCACCATAGACAAATTTTAAACTACAATTTAATTAAAAAATAAATGTCGCAGTGATGGGTATGCCGGTGTAGCCATAGCCATCAAGCATGATGTTAAATTTAAAAACCTGTTACAACTCCGAGTATGATGTTTTGATGATCCAAACCAAAAACCTTAACCCGAAAATTACAATTTGCAATCGATATTTTCCTCCCAGAATCAATATAAATGTTTTCAATAATGAAATAACCAGGATTTTCAACTTTTTAGAGGCACATAGAAACGTTTTATTAGTAGGCGACTTTAATGCCAGAGCAATCAAGTGGGGCGATAGACTTGACTCATATAGAGGCAAACACCTCATGAGGCACATTCGGCAGTCATCTTTTCAATGCTTAAATGGTGGGGACTATACTTTTAAAACAGATAGCAGGTCAGAAAATGGCTCAGTGCATGACCTGGCTTTCAGAAATTGCGGCCTGTCATGTGATTGGAGGGTTGATCCACCAGGATTGGGGGAAGCCATCACTTTCCCATCACCATCGAGATCAAGGAATTGAGTAAAAACGTTACTAAGTTTTTGGCAAAGAAAAAGTTATGTGAATCCCTCAAAGAATTGGTGTGTGACTACAACATACATGACTTTGAAATTAAAGTACAAGAAAAGATCACGACAGCCGGTTCTACGTACCGGAATGACTCGACCCAGGCTGTTGTTTCGGCGATCTAACCCCGTTTAGGTCGGCGAAGTATCTCAAAAGTTGTTCGTCCATAGAGCTACATTTCGTCGCTGCGCCAACAAAAACAGTTATGTGTTTTTCAATAACTTTTCAGGAGAGCAAAAGAACTGATTCCTGGTGCCAATAGATAATATTTTTCAAGTGTCGTATTAAAAAAAAATTATATTAAAAATATGCTATTGATTTAGGAAAAAAAATCAATTTTTTTTACCAATTACGACGTGATCAACATTTGCGCCGCTTTAAAGCACATATCTGTTTTTAAACACGATTTAAATTTGCTTTTGGCGGTATGGAATCGTATGCAATTTGTACATAATACTGCCGTTAGGCCTAGATGTAATATATAGAAGTTGAGGACTCGATTATGTAACTACCCGTTGCTCCTGTTATGTAATGAAAAGTGGTCAGAAACGTTTTTATTGGATTTTTGTAATAAAAATTAATGCAAAGTGATGAGTGGACACATACTTTGTACAAACCATTAAATTGCCAGAGAAATGAACTGTTTTATCGGTCAGCGTATTAACTTGACCCAATGCACTTTTTCAAAGTTTCGATGGGTGATATCCAATGAAAGCTCGTATATACAAGAAATAATTTCATATGTATATTCTAAATAATTAACAATATAACGATGTGATGGCCTCGCCTGTCGCATACGACTTATGTAGTCCATTGGTACATTTTCTAATGTAGAGTGGACGCTGTCTACCCCTATACTTCAGCAAATGTCAGTTACGCGGTTTTGCAGAATGACGATACGCGGTATTGTACTTTAAACGATGATATGCATGCTAATAATAAATATTTATTATACTCGAAATTTGTTATAGTTTGATATGATTCCTTATATTTGTATAAACGTAGACGTAAAATACCATATGTACATATGTAAGTAAGTACATACACACATTCTTCTGCTAGACGCTATTTAATGAATGAATATTTGTTATGTTGCGAGGAAATAATATTAATGTCATAAGAACTTTTGCGCTGACCAATACAAAATTGAAAGGACTGAAGAGCAGAACTTTGCTTACTCATTGGCCAAGAGTAATAGCGCTGAGATAAGATTAAATGCTAATCTCCTTCGATGCTACGAGCGCTTCTTTCCACCTGTGAGATATCTGCAAGTATTGCGGCAAGGTTTGCCGATAGTGCGTAATCATCTCCTATAATCCTGCTGTTCCACAGGACGAAAAAACTTTCCCGTTCAAACGGGGTCATTGATATTCCTACCGTTTTCTCTCCTATTCAGCACACTTCTTCTTGATATACCGATGACCCGTTGATGTGCCGAGGATATCTGTGGAGTTTAAACAATTTTGCACTTCTTTGTACGCACAGTTAAAAAAAGGCTTTATTAAGTCATCCAAAATGTAAATTTGTAGGGGAGCATCTCAATATCGTGATTTCAGCGCCATCTGGAAAATTTTTTTTGCAGAAGCACTTATCATAAAGTTAGTACCCGTTAATTCAGGTCATGCGATAGATACGGGTTTTCTAAATATCTCGACTCCGGCGCCATCTGTCGGCACCATTTTTTGCAAAAGTATATTTAATGATGCAGAGCAGAATTTCAAACTCATGTGACGTATGATCCCGTATGACTGATTAAAAATTTCACTCCTATAGGATGTGCCACGCCCCTTTTACATGTTGGCGCGCACTGCTAACCGTCTGACGAGGTTCAGAGGCTCATAAGGCAATCTCTGGAGCCGTCAGCATATCGACAAGCCCTGAGCGGCATTCACAGGGTGTCAGTCTCAAGTTACGTAGACTCCAGACCTGTGAATTCCGTTTTGGGCACACAACCACCTGACGTAAACCGAGCTTCGTCTGCCTCGCGAGACTCATACCACAATAGCCCACCTTCGCTCTGGCTTCTGCAGCAGGTTGAACTCATACCTTGTCCCTATGGACAGACCCTATAGAGGCTGCACGCTTCTTGCGTCTTCCGTTAGCTGAGCTTGACGACAACGATTTAGATATTAGCCGATCTGAGCGGGGTTGTTTTAGCCGCTACAACAATTACAACAACAACAGCGGGGGTCTATGATTCCACCAAATTAAAGGATCTTCTTGTCTGGGTATAAGGGGTAGCTGTAAATATTTCTCCATTTCTCCATCGTTTGGCTATCCACATCACTAGAAAAACTGGAATTAGTACCAGAGCCGTTGGCGATTTCCTCAAAGCATTGCCAAATATCCTGGGCCTATCATAAAGCGACAGTGATAATTTTGTAACGATAGGCATTTTCCAGGTTGTCTGTGACGATTCGACAGTTTGGTGGGTGTTCTGTTTCATAAAAACAATTGTCACCACCTCTTAAATTCCACGAGAAATTCCATTGAAAGGGTGAAAAATTGTCATTGTCGGGGTTTAAAATTGTCGTTGACAAAATTGTCGCCAGTCATATGAAATTTATATGTAAATCATATGTAATAATTGCATTTGCATTATTTTAGTTTTAGGAAATATTCAAATTATTGAAAAGTAATGAAATGCGCGCTAGTACCATATAAATAAACTTACAAAATTCTCCTGTGAAAGCTTTCCGACGGAGCTATTTGCTTTCGTCGCCATTGTAGCGAAAATTTTGTCAGAGAAACAATTGTCAGCACAATTGTCGACAATATTCCATATTATCAATGCCGTTTTCCAAAAATTTTCTCACGTGCCTACAAACGTATATAAAACATGGAAAATGTCGCCGACAATTCTGGCAGTGACATTTTATAGAAAAATCGAAAATTGTCACACCTGTAACTTTTGAGAAATAGGCCCCTGTTCTTCCTCTTCAATAGAAGATTTCTCTAGAATTCGATGTTTTTCATATGATTCAGCAGGTTTCTCCATGCTAACTGATTTATATTTTCGAATTGTTTAGTTCATCATCTACCCAGTTTTTAGATTTATTGATGTCAGAAAAGAAAAGGGATTTTTGAATCGTGTGTCACAAAATATTGCAACAATGAAGCCTTACGGGGCGATTCGGGAAGCAAAAAGATATGTAACCATGCACAGTAGTTCGATTTTCATCACATTTTAAAATAAAAAAAATCAATCTCGGGTTTCTTCTTAGCGGCGCACTATAGGCAAAACACGAGTTTTTTTTTGCAAAATCGTAGATCTTCGCTTAGAAAAGAGATAATGGAATGACATTTTTTTTCGCGTGAAGATAAATGACCATATAATATAGGAAAACTATAGAGAAGTTACAACAACAATAACTTAACCCTCAAAATACCGTTCACAATGTCACTTTTTTTTTGAAATTTTGGATTTTGGCTCCCATTCCACTAGAAAACGCTATACTTAATACACTATTAGTATTGTTTCTGAAAGATTTCTCTTTATTTTATCTTAAGACTCGATTTTTGGGACATTGGATGCTGTACCCGAGTGGCCAGATTCGAAAACGAAAAGCTTCCTTTAAACTCTAATAACTCGTAAACTATCAGCTTTCACAAAAAAATGTATATAACAAAAATGGTTATACTGGTCGATATCTTTCGAAAGTGGGGCATTTAACCCTTTAATGCAGAGTCTGTCATATGTGAAACGCTTTTTAACCCTTTCAAGGCAGAGGAAAAAGGTTCTCAATATGCTTTTGAACGTGCTTTTTCTCATGTTGACGTAGATATTCATCGTAGAAAATTTTTCCATAGTAAAATGATAATAAAAAAAAATTAAATAAAAAAATAAAAATATTAAAAATAAAAGTATTAAAAAAAAAATAAATAAATAAAAAATAAAAATAAATAAAAAGTACGTTTAAAACATATTGAGAACCATTTTGCCTCTGCCTTGAAAGGGTTAAAAAGCGTATCAAATATTGACAGGCTCTGCATTAAAGGGTTAAATGCTGCACTTTCGTAAAGATATCNGATAATAAAAAAAAATTAAATAAAAAAATAAAAATATTAAAAATAAAAGTATTAAAAAAAAAATAAATAAATAAAAAATAAAAATAAATAAAAAGTACGTTTAAAACATATTGAGAACCATTTTGCCTCTGCCTTGAAAGGGTTAAAAAGCGTATCAAATATTGACAGGCTCTGCATTAAAGGGTTAAATGCTGCACTTTCGTAAAGATATCGATCACTATAACCATTTTTATTATATAAAATAATATATAAAATTGTGAAAGCTGATAGTTTACGAGTTATTAGAATTTAAAGGAAGCTTTTCTTTTTCCAATCTGGTCACTCGGGTACAGCAACCAATGTCCCAAATATCGAGTCTTAAGATAAAATAAAGAGAAATCTTTCAGAAGCAGTGCTAATGGTGTATTAAATATAATGTTTTCAAATAGAATGGGAGCCAAAATCCAAAATTTAAAAAAAAAATTACATTTTGAACTGTATTTTGAGGGTTAAGTTATTGTTGTTGTAACTTCTCTATAGTTTTCCTACATTATATGATCATTTATCTCCACGATAAAAAAATTGTCACTCCATTATCTCTTTTCTAGGCGAAGATCTACGATTTTGAAAAAAAACTCGTGTTTTGCCTATAGTGCGGCGTTCATTGTTGTTTATCTTTTGTCTTTGACGTTTCTCCTCTATTTATAATCGATAAATCCGGGTTGCAGACGGAGAAATTATTTTTATAATACAGGATTATATCATAATTTGGATTTCAGATGAGAAATTTTGTATTCTTTATTACGTATTGCATGGTTCAGCTCGAAAAGCAGATAATCTAGCTTATATAACAATATTGTGAAATTTATTAACGGCAGCAGTCTACCGGATATCCAGTCTGATATCCGAACCCCGCTTTTATTTTTTACAGGATATCCCGAATCCGGTTATCCGTCAAAATCTCTATCCGGCACATCCCTAGTTTTAATATTCCTAGGAGACATTGAAAGTTTTTTGAACCATGCGGTATCTGTTCTTAGTATATGCCAAAAAAACTGGCAAACCATTCATTATACAGTACTTCTTCGATCTGCTTAATAGCTTCGTCGGTTGTGTAGAAAAAATTTTTAGAATTGCTGTTGTGTTTCGCAATACTGTCAACCCTTTCATTCCCCGGAATACCTTCGTGACTGGGTATCCATACAATATGGATATTATCGACAGAGGTTTCATGGATTTTTCGTAGGATTCTACTAGCAATGCTGTTGAGTGAGTTTGGGTTTTTAAGATTTAACATTCGTTAAGTTTAAGGGTTCATTCGGATTTTGGCATCAGAGGGCGAAGGTTGTTCGTCGCGAAGTAAAAGCTCTAAAGTGTACTGTACCAACCTTAAACTGTGAAGTATTAAAAAAAAAAAAGTTTGTGACAAAGGCCTTGTGTGTGGGCGCGAGTGTGTGCTTATTAATAGTACCTAAACTTAACTAAGTGATTTTTGCGTCGCGTTTATTAAAACATAAACTGATAAATTTGTTACAACAATCTGGAGGTCAGGTGAGTCTTGGCTAGACAGTGGTTTCATTTCTTCATCATTTTCCTGTGTAGTAATAAGTAAAAACTTCCATAGTGCCGGTTAAAAAAAAAAGAAAGCTGCCTTTTAAGGCGGGCAAAGAAAGAAAGGCCATGATGGCGTCGTCGACTTCGTGGTCGGCGACGTCTGAAGCAGAGTCTTCTGCATTTGAAGGTAGTGTGTTAAAAAACCAAAAATATTAAATAACAAAGATGTAACTAATTTTTTTGAACTCGCCAGCGGTGGAGGGCTTATTAAAATGAAACCTAAAAGTAACGCGAAAAATGACGTGTGTCCTGAAATTGGCGGGAAAAATGTAGAAAATGAGGAAAATGGCGGGAAAAATGTAGAAAGAGCTAGAAAAGGCGGGAAAAATCTAGAAACAGATGGTAGTATGGAATATGAGAATGTTCCAGAAAGCGTGCAGACGCAAGAAGCTCAGTTAGCGGTAGTTAACGAAAGCGAGCAAGCAAGAGGAAAAGAAAATGAAAATGTACAAAAGACAGTGCAGTGCCCGCAAACATTTAAAGGGGAAATCTTCGCTTTGGTGGATTCATCTGAATGCACCAATATTAAAAATGAAAAAATAGCCACAGGGTTAACTCTGCTGAGTCAAATCAAAGATATGCGCCACAAAGATGTTGAATTCATTCATTAGTTTTAGGTAAAACACTATACAAAGTAACTTTCAAAAATACTTATGCGGCGAACACTTTTGTTCTTGATGACAAACTACTAAAAACTGCACTGCACTCGAAATATATGGTGTGGTTAGAGGTGTACCCATATGTTTCAGTGATTCTGATGTTTTA
Source organism: Rhagoletis zephyria (assembly GCF_001687245.7). NCBI lineage: Eukaryota > Metazoa > Arthropoda > Insecta > Diptera > Tephritidae > Rhagoletis > Rhagoletis zephyria. The sequence continues at coordinate 64,154 of NW_016158250.1, read as the reverse complement.
AATAATGCCATATCTATTATCCCCATCAGGTCTGTCAGATGCTTTACGCGCAAGGACCCTGCCACCAATGAATATATTCCAATTACTACATTAAAAATAGGCTTTTCGGGTAATGAGATTCCCAAGCAAATTATATATGAATATACAAAGCTTGATGTAGATTTTTATATACCTCGTCTGAGGCAATGCAACAATTGTGGGCGACTAGGCCATACTCAAATGTCCTGCAAATCTAAAATTAGATGTATCAAATGCGGCAAAAATGAGTGCAGATCAGATTGTGAGGCAAACAACTGCATTTTATGTGGAAATAGTGGCCATACAGCAAAGGACAAGCTCCGCTGCCCTCATTGGGAAAAGGAGTTGGCCGTGAACCGTATCAAGACGGTCAAGAAGATGTCACGTAAAGAAGTTCTGGACACTTATTACCCAAAAAATAACAATAGATTTAGCATTTTCGAGGAGGACGAAACTTCCTTTCCTTCATTCTGTAATCAGACTGATGAAACGATAGATAAAGATCTTAATATAAATCGTAATTTAACAAAGAAATCTTATAGCTCAATTCTTAAAAAACGTCAGGTTAGACATGAACCATCTCAAACAAGATATCCAAAAAGAATTAACAACAAAGTTAATAATAGCCCTGTTATTGAATCATAATCTTACCAAAAAGGAATAGTAACCCAAATGGAGAAATTGATGACTCAGCTCCTTAAAATAACTCAAAAAATTTCAATTGAATTCCAAGACAACGACACCTTCCAACCGGTTCAATTCCTTAAAAATCAATTTGACTTGATCATGAATAATAATGACGAGAGAGCTATATTTAATTCAGACAATTCCTCCTTCTTTGAAAATGAAGATCTTGCATTATAATATTCAATCTCTAAAAGCAAATATAGATTCTCTAGAATTCTACATCAACAAATACGAATTCGACACTGTATGCCTTAATGAAATTTTTCTTACAGCCAATTCTTCCCACAGGAGGTTAATTGGCTACAATATGATTAAAAAATATCGTAGTGATGGGTATGCGGGTGTGGCAATTGCCATAAAATGCAACATCAAATATAAAAAAGTTATGTTTAACTCTGATTTTGATATACTAATGATAGAAACGCTCAACCTTAGTCCAAATATTTTTCTAATCACTACGTATTTTCCTCCTAATGTAATATGGCTTACTGCCAAGGAAGTGGTAAAAATCTTTGCGTACAATGATAATATCTCTGCTTTAATAGGAAATAATCCTCTTTTAAACTCTAGCTACTCCTCTGTATATCGAAAGTTTTCTGATATTCTTGACCGTCTTGATGTGGTTCACGGCAATCTCCATATCTCTAATCTTCAGATCTGTGATAATATGTTACCTGACAAAAAATCTAATCTAACAATTGAGAGCATAAAGAATCATCATACTATGATTTTAAACAGTTATAAAAACAGGTTTTTATATTCTGTATAGTGATGCCTCCCTGGCTGAAAATAGCACTGGTTGTGGAATCTTCAACTACTCCCAAAATTCTGATCATCTATTCTGTATTGATTTTAAGTCTTCCTCCACTTTTGGAGAGCTTCTGCCATCAATGAAGCAATTAGCATTGCCATCAAGGACAAAAAGGATAAGGTTGTTATATTCACTGACAGCCTCACCTCTTGCCATATTTTAAAAAATACTCAAACAAAGAACTCTATTGCACAACAAATACAAAAAAAAAATACTTGATGCTGGAAGTATTCTGATAGATCTGGTATGGGCCCCTAGCCATATTGGCATCCTAGGGAATGAAAGGGCAGATGAACTAGCCAAGATAGCCACTATGGAAGGTTCCGCTTTAAGGGCCAAATATACAATTGACGAAGCCATCTTCTTCTTCTTCTTATTTGGCGCTGTAACCGCCTAAGCGATTTTGGCCGAGTCCAATACAGCACGCCAGTCATATCTCTTCTGTGCCAACTGACGCCAATTGAAAATGCCAAGCGAAGCCAAGTCCTTCTCCACCTGGTCTTTCCAACGCAGAGGAGGCCTTCCTCTTCCTCTGTTCCCAGCATCGCGGCCCGCGTTGAATATTTTCAGAGCAGGAGCGTTTCTGTCCATCCGAACGACATGGCCAAGCCAGCGGAGCCGCTGAATTTTAATTCGCTGCACTATGTCTATATCGTTGTAAAGCTCATACAGCTCATCGTTAAATCGTCTGCGATATTCGCCATCACCAACGCGTAAAGGTCCGTAAATCTTTCGCAGAATCTTTCTCTCGAAAACTCCAAGAGCCGCCTCATCAGATGCTTTCATTGTCCATGCTTCCGCGCCATACACCAGCACAGGCATGATGAGTGACTTATAGAGTGTGATCTTTGTACGACGAGAGAGGACTTTACTTCTCAATTGCCTACTCAGCCCAAAGTAGCACTTGTTGGCAAGAGTGATTCTCCGTTGGATTTCAAGGCTGACATTATTATTGGTGTTAATGCTGGTTCCCAAATAAACGAAGTCGTCTACTTTTTCAAACTTGTAACTGTCAACAGTGACGTGGGTGCCAAGACGCGTATGCTCTGACTGTTTGTGTGCTGACAGGAGATACTTCGTTTTGTCCTCGTTCACCACCAGACCCATTCGCTTTGCTTCTCTATCCAATCCCGAGAAGGCAGAACAGACGTAGCCCTTGTTTTTACCGATAATATCGATGTCGTCGGCATACGCCAGCAATTGTACGCTCTTATAAAGTATTGTGCCTGAGCGGTTCAGTTCTGCGGCTCTTATTATCTTCTCCAACATAAGATTAAAGAAATCACACGAAAGGGGGTCCCCTTGTCTGAAACCTCGTTTGGTATCAAACGGCTCGGAGAGGTCCTTCCCTATTCTGACGGAGCTGGTGGTATTGCTCAACGTCATTTTACACAGCCGTATTAGTTTCGCGGGGATACCAAATTCAGACATCGCGGCATAAAGGCAACTTCTCTTCGTGCTGTCGAAAGCGGCTTTGAAATCGACAAATAGATGGTGTGTGTCGATCCTATTCTCGCGGGTCTTTTCCAAGATTTGGCGTATTGTGAATACCTGATCTATGGTGGATTTTCCAGGCCTAAAGCCACACTGATAAGGTCCAATCAGCTCGTTGACGGTGGGCTTCAGTCTTTCGCACAATACGCTCGATAAGACCTTGTAACCTATGCTTAGAAGGCTAATTCCGCGGTAGTTGGCGCGTATGGCGGGGTCGCCTTTCTTGTGGATTGGGCAGAGCACACTTAAATTCCAGTCGTCGGGCATGCGTTCATCTGACCATATTCTGCATACGAGCTGATGCATGCACCTCATCAGCTCCTCGCCGCCGTACTTGAATAGCTCGGCTGGCAGGCCGTCAGCTCCAGCAGCTTTGTTGTTTTTCAGCCGCGTAATCGCTATTCGTACCTCGTCATAGTCAGGCGGTGGGACAGCTACTCCATCATCATCGACTGGGGACTCGGGTTCGTCTTCCTCACTACTTTCAGCGCTGCTACCATTCAGTAGGTTATAAAAGTGTTCCCTCCACAATTTAAGTATATTCTGGACATCGGTCACTAGGTCGCCATTGTTGTTCTTACAGGAGTTCGCCCCGGTCTTGAAACCTTCCGTAAGTCGCCTAACCCTCTGGTAGAATTTTCGGGAGTTCTTCCTGTCGGCCAGCATCTCAAGCTCTTCGCACTCACGTATTTCGGCCTCTCTCTTCTTATTGCGGCAAATACGTCTCGCTTCCTTCTTCAGTTCCCTATAACGGTCCCACATGGCTCGCGTTGCGCCCGATCGCAGCGTGGCCCTGTAGGCGGCATCTTTTTTCTCTGCGGCTTCTTGACATTCCTCATCGTACCAGTTGTTCTTTCGGGCTCGCTGAAATCCAACTACTTCTTCGGCGGCGGTACTTAATGATCGGGAAATGTGGTTCCACTGCTCGCGTACGTCGGATTGTTGAAGAGTGCTCTCAGAGAGCAGGTGTGTGAGTCGAGTGGCGAATAAATTGGCCGTCTGTTGTGATTGCAGCTTTTCGACGTTAAGCTTTCCTTGCATTGTTGGGCGCACATTTTTTGCTGCACAGAGGCGGGTGCGTATCTTGGCAACAACAAGATAGTGGTCCGAGTCGATGTTTGGCCCTCGGAGTGTACGTACGTCCAAAACGCTTGAAGCATGCCTTCCGTCTATCACAACATGATCGATTTGGTTTCTCGTTTTTCGATCTGGAGACAGCCATGTAGCTTGGTGGATGTTCTTATGCTGGAACCTAGTACTACATATTACCATATTTCGGGCCCCGGCGAAGTCGATCAGCCTCAGTCCGTTATCGGACGTTTCGTCGTGGAGGCTGAATTTTCCGACAGTGGCGCCAAAGATCCCTTCCTTGCCCACCTTGGCATTAAAATCGCCAAGCACGATTTTGACATCGTGTCGGGGGCAGCGCTCATATGTACGTTCCAAGCGCTCATAGAAGAGATCCTTGGACGCCTCATCCTTCTCTTCCGTCGGGGCATGGGCGCAGATGAGCGAGATGTTGAAGAATCTAGCTTTGATGCGGATTGTGGCTAGACGTTCGTCCACCGGGGTGAACGCCAGTACTCGGCGACGGAGTCTCTCTCCTACCACGAATCCAACACCGAATTTGCGCTCCTTTACGTGGCAACTGTAGTAGACGTCGCAAGGCTTCACACTTACTTTACCTTGCCCCGTCCATCGCATTTCTTGGATGGCGGTGATGTCAGCCTTTGTCTTCCCGAGGACATCAACCAGCCGGGCAGAGGCACCTTCCCCATTAAGGGTCCGGATATTCCAGGTGCATACCCTTAAATCATAGTCCTTTATACGTTTGCCGTGGTCGTCATCAGAAAAAGGGGGTCTCATCCGAGGCTGTTTGTTTTTTTTCATTGGGCGGGGTTTTAACGTGGCGGGACCCAAACCCAGCGCACGCGAAGTTTTACGCCTTCTCACTTTAGCTCGCTCCCAAACGGGTGTTTGGTTGCTACCCAGAGGATACGTGGATATAAATATCCGGACGTTGTGAGCTGCGATTTGAACCGTACGCACAAGAATCGCTTCTGGCCACTCCCAGGTGAATGGCAGTCAAAAGTTTTCCACTTCTGCGCACGGAACCATCCGACGAAGCCATCAGGCAGATTAAAAATACCATCTTTGACGAATGGTGCAATAAGTTCTTAAATTACTCCTCATTGAAACCCAACCTGTTTGAATCTTTTTTACATGTAGAAAAAGTTTCGCTTGGTTTTAAAAACTAACATCATCACCGACAGACATCAAAACGCAGAGTCCTATCAGGGCACACGTATGATAAGGCATATTTGTTTAAAATTAATGCCCTAAACTCGCGAAGTTGTTTTTGTGGTCAACTAGATGACTACATTCATCAAACCTTCTACTGCAGAAGACTCGATAATATTAGAGCTGAATTTGATATTTTCAACAATGCTACCGATTTTCAAACAATTGTTCAAAACAATTATCTAGCCAAGATAACTCAACTTGCCAAATTTTCCAAAAGGCCAAAATATCAATTTGATTTTAAAAATATTCGTTAAATTTTCTAACCAGTTGTTGCATTTCACCTCAATTTAATTTTGCTATTCGTCACATATTATGTTTATATTATAAATCGTTCTACCTAGCCCAAGCCTGTATAGTCCGTTATCGCGAATACTACTAAAAATACATGCCAATCAGAACTGCCTTCAAATTCGCACATGCTCTGTACGCATCATCAACCACACAATCTTAGGATATAATACACGGCTACTTAGAAGAACAACTGCACATAAATAGTACAAGCAGAAGCTACTACAGGGGTTTTGGTCAGCGGTACTACCTTTTGTAGGAGTGGAAATACAGCAGACACATCAACAGATATACACCTGACTGTGTACACCATACCTGGAGGAATAACCTGACTATAGGGACCGTTGTCCTTTCAGTCATAGCTTCAGAGCCCAAAAAAAAGTTTAAGGGTTTCGCAGGACACAGCTGTCAGTAAGGACCATTCTTTATTATTCTTTGAGGCGATGGCAATCGCCTCTTCAAAGGCCAAGAGTTCCCCAAAGGCTGTTGACGGCTTAAAGGGCCGGTGGAAGAATGTTTCCGTGTCACAATTGTAGTTATATATACCCCACTCAGTCCTGCTGTCAGAAAGTGATATCAGTGTACATGATGTACAGATTTGACACCGTTAGCAGCAGTGGTGTAGCATACTCAAATTTGGACCTAACTGCGACTTTTGTATATGTTCATGGCTTTCTGCGGGTGTAGACCAGATTTAACATTCTTTAAGTTCTTGGAAAAACCTTATATTGTTGGATGTTGACTCTATGGTGGTTGTGTAGTGACCACTCATGGTCAGAGAGCTGTTTATTACTCTGCCCAGTGCCCTGTTGCAATCTAGTCTGGCCAATGGTGACATTTATCTCCCTTTTTGGTCCCCTGCTAACATTCATAACTTTGGTTTTACTTGGGTTAAAACTTAAATCGAATCCTTTCCAACAAGTAAGGACAATCAATGATTCCAGTTATGATATTACGAGTAATGGACAGGCACAGTATAGACCTACGAATTTCTAGGGACTTGAGACTTATAAACATGAGACGAGCAGAATAGGATGGTATGGGATCCACAAAGTTCAAAGACCGAAGTGCAAACTTAAGAACAATTTTTTGTACACGTTCTACTATCAAAAATGACGCCAAGGTCCTTAATCTCACTAACACACTGAAGGTCACATGTCCATATATTGTACGTAGCAGGTATAATGTTGGATATTTTCGAGTAAGTCATTTGAAAGCACTTAGACAGGTTCAGTGAGAGCCGTGACTTCTGGCACCACAAGTAAAGCCTATCAATATCAGTTTGAAGCATATTGGCATCTTCTGGGGTCTTAATGGATGAGAAAATCTTTAAATCTTCAGATTAAGCAAACATTTGGCAAATGAAAAGCAGCTTGTGATATCATTAATAAAAAGTACAAATAGGAGTGGTCCCAAGACACTTCCTTGTGGGACTCCAGAGGAGGCAACAAAGGGGGTAGATGAAATAACATCAAATGTAACAACACAACGTCTATTGTAAGAGTTTATCCATTCCAGAAAAGCAGAGTGAACACCAAGACAACCAAGTTTTTTAATTAAGACTCTGTGAGAGACTTTATCGAAAGCCTTCGAAAAGTCGGTGTAAATGCCGTCGACCTGAAAACCAGCCGAGAAAGACTCAATGAAGTATTCACTGAAAACAGCTAGATTAATTATTAAATTATAATTATTATAATTAAAGATTTAACCGCAAAGCTCAACTTTGCATTGATTGCGTGTTCAAATATTTTTGAGATAGTCGAGAGCTTAGAAATGGGCCTATAATTCCTTACGTCAAGTGAGCTTCCATGCGTCAATAAAACTCCCCGACGATAAAGATTTGTTAAAAATTACTTTCAGAGGATAGACCAAAGCAGGACAATTTTTTATTAGAACTGCTGAAAGACCATCGACATCAGTTTGGGAGGAAGATTTCAATTTAACCAAAGCGTTACTAATATCCTCAGATGAAAGGCATAGAGCCCCGAGGTCCAAAGAGTAGTCTAGATTAGAGGAAAAGTCGCATGGCTGATCATGGTCTTCATCAACAAAATTGTATTTAAAAAACTCAGCAAATAAATTTGCCGCTTCACTTGAGGTTTGCGCATAATTATTATCCAAAAATACGCCGGTGGGAACACTAGCGAAGCTTCTTTTGGATTTTATGTAATTCCAGAAAGTCTTTGGATTCGATTTAATGTTCAACTCTATGCTACAAATGTAGTTATTATAAAGAGATTTATTTAAGTAGTTGAAATTTTTTAGAGCTCGTTTATATTTAACGAAAAATGAATGGTTCTTCGTAGATTTAAACTTCTTAAAATAATTGTTTTTAAGATTTTTAAGCTTTTTTAAATCCTTAGAATACCAGGGTAATCTATAGGGTTTTTTCTTTCTAACCGGAATATTATCCAAGCAGAGTTTACACAAAATGGATTTAAAAGTAGTGAAACTGCTAAATGTATCAAGATCTGCAAATAAATTATCCCAATTAATATCGAGTAGTAATTCATTAAAGCTAGAAAAATCGCATAATGCATAATTAAAAGATAATATGTCATCAGAAGGTACTGAAGCAAAACAGTAAAAATCGAGTTTTACAACTAAAGGTAAATGATGCTTATCTTTAGGAGTTACTGGATTCAAACATTCACTAACTTTGTAGCTTAGGTTATCACTTACAAATATGAGATCCAAAATTCTATTCAGAGAATTAACGAAATTATTAACTTGACATAAATTAAGACTAAGAATATTATCAATAAAATATAATTCATGATTTGCAGACACGTTAGTTGGTGTAAGACTATAATTAGAAATACTAGCAGACCAATTTATCTTGCATAAGTTGAAATCACCTAGCACACATAAATGATTATCATTTAGGTTATTTAAAACTAGAGATGCCACGTTGTTAGCATGAGCTTTGTACAACTCAAATGAACTATCAGGCGGTATATACGAAGCGAGTAGGTAAATGGAATCTTGCGCGGAGTGACAACTTATACAAACACAAATTTGATCGAGCAGAGAGTCATCATTATTGAGTGGAAACAGGAATGCACGGAGTTGACGCTTGACAGCAATTAGAACCCCACCACCACGAAGGCAACCCGTTTTTGCAGCATCTCTGTCTTTACGAAATACATTAAAAAGATTCGAGTCGAAGAACTCACTGTCGANAAATACTTTAAAAAGATTCGAGTCGAAGAACTCACTGTCAAAAAAACTTGCATTCAACCACGTCTCAACAAAAACAAAGATGTCGTAATCCATTTGCGCACTAAAAGAATGCACAATATCAGCCTTGGTTCGCATGCCGGATAAGTTTTGAAAGTACACCTTGAGACCACGGCTAGGAGGGTCCAAGGTCGTTACTATGTCCGAGGTGGCTGTTGTTGATCCTTTAGAAAAAACTGAAAAGGCTTGACCGAGACATTTGTAGGCCAAATTTCCGAGCTCAGCAACTTCGCGTACGAGGATTCCGGAACTCCCAACTTAAAATTAACTCTCTTAATAGTTGATACTGGGACATTTTTTTTAACCAGTTTGAAGCAGGATAACAAATTTTTATCTAAACCAGTTTGCTTAAAAACACAATCTTTAATGTTATCCTCGGATACGGAAGGCGAGAAAGAACATAAATGCAACTATTTATGCCGGACCGCAACGTCCAAATCATTACATGCATTTGTACCGAAAACACGCACTTGTTTTTTGTTCCTTTTCTTCGTAGCCGCCGACCACTGTGCATTATTAACCTCAGCAGTAGGCGCAATAGAAGCAGGTGGGAGAGCATCATTGGAGACGTCAGCAGCTGGGGCCGAAAACTTAGCATGTGTGTGTGTAGAGCGCATACAGCAAGCAGCAGTGTTCACTTTAGGGTCAGTGCAGGCAACAACATTTTTTGTGCCGACATCTCAGTGTGCGAATTTGTATCAGCAGATGACCAAGCATTATCAGCAGATAGAGAATTAGCAGCGACAGCCGAAGAAGCAGGTGAGCGAGCATAAACAGAGAGAGCATCAGTGGAAACTGCAGTAGCAGGTGCCGAAAAGTCAGCGTACGTGTGTGTATCAGCGGATGACCAAGCGACATTCGAAGAACAAGCAGCACGAGAAGTATGCGACGAGAGAAAAAGAGCGCGATTAGCTGCAATAATTTCTTTTACAGCTGCGTTATCACTGCCAAACTTCTCAACAGCAACACCAATAGAGGAGCGAAGGTCTTTATTTAACCTCTGCCATGAGTAAGGCAATCGTATCATCTTTCTCAAGCAGATTGCGCTGCATGGAAGGAAGATCTGAGTGAATGTTTTCAGTTTTTAACAATAAATTATTGTTATCTTCCCGTAAAGCACTGATCAGATTATTCACGCGGGCATTCTCATTTCGAAGAGCGACAACCACATTGTATAGAGATCCCAATGTAACTTGTTGCTTATTGGTATTGGTATTATCATTTGAATTACCATTTAGCTTTAAAGAGCCAACGGGCTTTGATTTCATAGAGTTAGAAGAGAATTTTCCTCCACGACAACGGTCGGAGGAGGCGAACGGAGGGAATCACGACGAGCTTCAGCACAGCCTCTACAAATGAAGCTCTTGTCTGAGCTGAGCAAAAATTCTGCATCTGCCGGTCGAATACCAACACATTTTGTATAAAAGAGTACATTGCACTTCGCGCACAGCACTGTTGATTGCTTCCTATCAACTTTGTGGCCACATGCGCAAGGCATCATGTAGTTTTAATATAAAGTAAATATTAAGGTATAATTTCCTTAGAAAACACAAGAGTCACTGTCTCAATCAATATCGGGTTTTCATCATTGCAAAAAAGCAAATATATAAAAGAGCCACTGTCACAATAGTTAAGCTGATATTATGATTAAAATCGAAGAGCGAAGAAAAACACGTCCGCACAGCACGCAAATCAGATTCAGTGGGGGGAATTTGATTGGATAGCAAAATATCTTTAATAGAGGTTTTAAAAGTGTTAAGAGTAAGGTCAGGCAGTTATCTCAGCATGATGTAGGACATATTATCCGCACCTGCCGCTGTGTCTCTTTTCTTGTTAATTATGAAGTTGATCTCATTACATGTGATGGCAAGGTTGGGACTAGGCAGCGTAGGGCAGTTAATTTCCATCACCGCTTCTTGTGTCGGGACTTGTTCCTTAATTGTAGGTCCATTCTTTTGCAGCCAAGCTACAAAAGAACACTCGCTTAAATGACGAAATACACGCAAAGCAACAACACTAACTTCGCTATTTATCCGAGTTCAGCCAGGTCGGTTAAAACATACGCGACCTGAAGAGTAGTGTTGTTAAGTGAAAAAACTGCTCTATTGTGAATTGTTAATGGCAAAGTGGAGAGGGAAATTTTGGTTCTCGTATATACATGATTTATATTATAAATAAGTATATATATTACGCAAATACCTCGCATAATTACTAATTTCTATTGTTTTTCGTGTCTAAATCCCGTTGAACTAATCACATGTTTCTTGCCAGCTACCAGCAGGGTTGCTTAAGTAGCTAAAAGGAAATTTTACCCGAGTTGAGCGTTCTTTTGTCGCTCGCTCACAGAAAAATGCAGCTTGTACTCATCATTCCAAACCCCCTTACCAGTTTGACCATGATATCCCCGTAACGTCTTGGAAAACTTCCATGCGTTTTGACTTAGGCTAGAGTTTATTTTGTCAATTTTATTGTTGAAATTATTATTTTTGGCGTCTTTAAAAACTTTTTACCATGATTTCCGTTGTTCAAGCAGATTTTCGAAATTGATAGGGCTAGGCCATTGTTTGGCCTTTTGGACCGCAATCCGGAAGAATCCATACCAGGATTTGGGGGTTCGATTTCCACTAGTCACATAAGTGGCTCTTTTGATCTCTTTTTGTTGTTGCTTTAGCGGCTACAACAACCTCGCCGATCGGTTAATATCTCAGTCGTGGTCGTCAAGTTCCACTAACGGAAGCCCCAGGAAGCGTGCAGCCTCAATGGGGTCGGTCCACAGGGACAAAGGCGTTAGTGTGTCGGGTTTTCCGGCCATATGAAGAGATGTTTCGAGTCATGGGGTGTCTCTCCGCATGCCGGACACTCATTGGGCACATCTGCACCTAATCTGCTCAGGTATGTGTTTAACCTGCGGCAGTAGCCAGAGCGAAGTTGGGCTATTGTAGTTCCGGTCTCCCGAGGCAGATGAAGCTCCGTCTCGTCGATGTCCGGTGGTTGTGTGCCTAGAACGGCATTCACAGGCCTGGAGTCTACATAACTCGAGACTGACTCCCTGTGAATGCCGTTCAGGGCCTGTCGATATGCTGACGGGTCCAGAGGCTGCTTAATGAACCTCTGCACTTCGTCCGTCAGTTCGTAAAGATGTCTTCTGTCATGCCTTGGCGAGGGCTCCTCTGCAAGCAAGTGCCTGTTCGGGTGTCCACGTCTGTGGCTCCCTACTAGGAATTGCTTGCAGAGCATTGTGTTGTGCTCCTTTATGGGGAGCATTTTCGCCTCGTCGTGTAGGTGGTATTCTGGCGACATAAGAAGAGACATCCAGTCGCTGTCCGAAGTACATGTTTTGAGTCGTCTGCAAATTCATCCACTGCGACCTACTAGTCCCCGGCGACCACACTGGTGCTGCGTAATTTAAAACCGGCCGGCCTATTGTCTTGTATGTTGCCAGCAACGTTTCTTTGTCTTTTCCCCAAGTACTGCCGGCTTGCGACTTGAGGACCTTGTTGCGGCTGTACTTTGTTGACAATAGCGGTTGCGAGCGCAGAGAAGGAGAGCAGACTGTCAAAGCTTACTGCGAGTATTTTGGGGGTATTCACCGTCGGAATTGGTGTATCATCGACTGTGAATTCCCAGCGGTAGTCTGACCTCCTTCGTCCAGGTGGTGAACACCCGTTTACTTTCGAGCGCAAGTCATCAATTCCATTCCCAGACGCCAGTATTGAACAATCGTCAGCATAGAAGACAATGGAGACTCCCTCTGGTGGTTGAGGGAGCTTTGAAATATAGTAGTTAAACAATAATGTGGAAAGGACACCACTCTGTGGAATCCCCTGTTTTATGTTTCTAGGTTTGCTCGATTTGTCTCAAAACATTGCTGATGAGTGTCGACCACTTAGATAATTCGCCGACCACCGTTTGAGCCTCTGTGGGAGAGAGGAGGCCTCTATGTTTTTTAGCAGCGCAGGACCGAAATTGTTCAGCATCAACATGCATATTCCGTCGGGCCCCATGGCGTTCGCCTTCCCGATGGCTACCCGAACTTCACCGCTAGCACAGGTTGTTAGCAGTTTGTGCAGCCTTCTGGTCACTCGACGCTTGGCTTTGTACGCCGGAGGATGCAGTATGAATTGCCGGCTGAATACCTCGCGCATTGCTCCGTGTCCGACGAAGCATGTTCGCCGAAAGAAATTTCGACCCTGTCGTCGTGCTTCGTCTGATTGGACAGTGACCTCTCGGTTGACCAAAGCTTACTCACGCCAGAGGCGAAGTTATAAGTCTTCAGATGCTCTTCCCACTTTCCGCTTATGTATGTTCACAAGCTGCTGATTCTCCGCGTTGAGATCCCTGATACGGGAATTTCCCGGATCGGCCTGACGAAGGTTGTCACGCGCATCGGCTAGAACAGCCGCTTCAGCAGGGAAATTTGGACGGGGGTCCGTAATGCATCCTGCCGGTACGAAGCGAGCAGCAGCAGCAGTGACAACCCTGCGGAACTTACGTTCACCAAGGTGGACGTTGGTTGGTGTGGGGAGCGCAGTGAAGGTGTTCTCAGTAAATTCCCCGAAACCTTTCCAATCAGCTTTAGTAAAGTTGATATAGGTCCGGTGTTCCGCGGAAGCAAAGTTGGTTGGTTTATCGATCCAGATGACTATGGGCAGATGATCTGATGCCAAAGTCAGCATAGGACGCCATTATACGCTGTTTATCAGACCAGCGCTGACTATTGTTATGTCTGGAGAGCTGCAGCAGCTGGCTATAATCCTGGTGGGTGCGTCGTCCGTCATTGTGCAGAATGTCGAATCGTCTATCTGCTCAGCCAAGTCTGTTCCTCTACGATTGTTTGACAGGCTTGAATGTCAAAGATCGTGGCGCGCATTAAAGTCACCAACTACCATACATATCCTGCCGGGCAGCTAATGACACGGGGTATGCATACGTTGAATATTTCGAGCTCGACATCGCCTGACCGCATGCAATGCCCTTACATTCTAGGGTGGTATCCNACGCCGGAGGATGCAGTATGAATTGCCGGCTGAATACCTCGCGCATTGCTCCGTGTCCGACGAAGCATGTTCGCCGAAAGAAATTTCGACCCTGTCGTCGTGCTTCGTCTGATTGGACAGTGACCTCTCGGTTGACCAAAGCTTACTCACGCCAGAGGCGAAGTTATAAGTCTTCAGATGCTCTTCCCACTTTCCGCTTATGTATGTTCACAAGCTGCTGATTCTCCGCGTTGAGATCCCTGATACGGGAATTTCCCGGATCGGCCTGACGAAGGTTGTCACGCGCATCGGCTAGAACAGCCGCTTCAGCAGGGAAATTTGGACGGGGGTCCGTAATGCATCCTGCCGGTACGAAGCGAGCAGCAGCAGCAGTGACAACCCTGCGGAACTTACGTTCACCAAGGTGGACGTTGGTTGGTGTGGGGAGCGCAGTGAAGGTGTTCTCAGTAAATTCCCCGAAACCTTTCCAATCAGCTTTAGTAAAGTTGATATAGGTCCGGTGTTCCGCGGAAGCAAAGTTGGTTGGTTTATCGATCCAGATGACTATGGGCAGATGATCTGATGCCAAAGTCAGCATAGGACGCCATTATACGCTGTTTATCAGACCAGCGCTGACTATTGTTATGTCTGGAGAGCTGCAGCAGCTGGCTATAATCCTGGTGGGTGCGTCGTCCGTCATTGTGCAGAATGTCGAATCGTCTATCTGCTCAGCCAAGTCTGTTCCTCTACGATTGTTTGACAGGCTTGAATGTCAAAGATCGTGGCGCGCATTAAAGTCACCAACTACCATACATATCCTGCCGGGCAGCTAATGACACGGGGTATGCATACGTTGAATATTTCGAGCTCGACATCGCCTGACCGCATGCAATGCCCTTACATTCTAGGGTGGTATCCCTGCGGTCGGTGTCTGCTTCGATAAGAACCATTATCTCGCTCGCGATCTCGACGGTGCACGTTGTTATCCGGTCAATTCAACAATGTTTCGGCGACTCTATTTTGCTTGATGTCGCTATGTGTGTCCTAAGCAACAGGTTTTTCCTTTTTTACCGGCAAGCCGAGGCAATCTTTTTTCTCTCAATATAAGAAAATCAAAATTTAGCCAGGACCACTCACCTGAGTTTGTTAGCACTAATGGTAATTTCTCGACGACCGAGTTAATTAAATGTAAAAAATGTTTATTGATTAGCGCGGCCATACACAAAAAGCCGTTGCTTTAAAACACTTGAACTAAATTTCACAAGAACAAAAATGGGATAACTGCGAACTAAGCGAACAGACGCGACCGTACCACACCGAATGGTTCCGACAGCATAAACTCGTCGTAGAATATCTGTACGAATCTTTATTACGGACGGATTCAATGAGGGCTGTCTACGAATTTTGAATTTACGTTCGTAGGCATTCGGATTCTGTGATAGCACTTTCCTAGATTTCACAAAAATCTAAGCTATGATAGTCCTGATTAAATAACCAAAAATAGTTTCCCTGAAAGTGATTAATGCAAGCTTTGTGGTAGCCCGCAGAATAAATAAACTGGAAGCATGAAAAAAGTGATACTAGGCATGAGGCGATCACAGTAACTACTTACCGATATCCTGTAAGTTTGCGTGCCTTCCTTTCCAGCGCCTTAGCCGACTGTTTATACGCGTCTGCCTATTTTCCCTGCTATAGCTCATTTATAAATAGCAAGACATATTTATGCCTATTTCGGCATCCGACGGATACCATCCGTACGGATATAATCCGATGGCCACTGTCATAACAAGCGAGGGTGAAGGATTATAATCGTGCGAATGGCATCCGTCGAATAAATGCCTATTACGGTCCGACGGATGTCTTTCGAACGAATCTAATGCTCCACATTCACTTGTGATGACAGTGCGAATCGGATTACCGTAATAGGCATGACTTACGCATGCAATACGATTTCAATTTCCTTACTTATTTTACTTCTACAAACCGCACAATTCCCTACCATTTTAATATTTTTGTTGCTTTTAAAATTAACATTTTATTTTGTAAAGCAATGACGGTTACTCCTCCGCTTCTGAATTTTTTGATTATTTTCAAACGGCATTTTGGGTACATTAGCTCATTGGCTTTCTCGTTCTTACAGTGTATGTGTATCTGCACTCTAATGTTGGCAGAAGTACCGCCAACTTACTGCGAATATAGAAGTATTATATATATGGATAAAACACTGCTTACAGTGGTATAGAAGCGATGTTTTGCTCTCTTTGTAGTAGACATTTCAAATATGTCTAGCAATGTTTGCAATCTGAGAGTAAGTGTTTCGAACACCACAAACGCATTTATGTAGCTCTCTATAAGCAACATTTAGAGTATAGAATTTGAATTAAACCTGCTACCACGTTTTTAAATTATATAGGCGATCTAAAGAATGCTCGACCCAGCCCGCAGAGATCACGAACTCCACTTATGGGGTCAAACAATGGCAGTATTGCAGACGCTGGAAATATGGAAGGCCGTTTCCCACCTGCCAGTCCTGGCCTTAACTTTCCTCAGCATATCCAGAATGCGTCTAACAGTGGTGTCAACAACTATAAAGGCCCAGGTCCCATCGAGGTATGGTTATGAAAAAAGTTACTTTATTTTCCCCTGAATATTTATATATATTTTATAAATTCTAGCGCCAGAATTCGGCACCTGTAGCTTCACAGTTCTGTCGGCGCACTGATAACCTCCCATTGAATCCGAACAGTAACCGCTCAGGCCAAAATAAACTAAACCATTCATTTGATCCCATCTCGTCATTAGCGCAAATGTCACAGCAGCTTACAAGCTGTGTGTCTCTCAACACAGGTGGTGGTGGAAATAGCGCCGGTGTTGGAAACATGGGTGTTATTGGCGTAAATGATGTAAATGTTCCCAATAACATAAATCAGAATATGGATACTATGATGGGCTCAATCGATTCGGGATTAGATCACTGCAATGCTGGTTCATCCGGTAATATGGGTATGCCTCCTCATATGAGCGGTCCTGGACCCTTCATGTCTAATAACTGCCATATTAACACTATGCTTGGACCCATGGGGCAACGTTTACTTAATCCGAAGATGTGTGGTGGCTTTAATCCCACCAATGGAGGGATGGGACGTGATGGGCCAGGTGGACTGCATGGCGTAATTCCAACACATCGCATGATGGGACGCGTGGCTATGAACTTCGGAAGCTTCAATGTTTCACCAAATATACAAGTGAAAGCCAGCACACCGAATACCATACAGTATATGCCTGTTCGTCCACAAACCAATAATAATAGCAATATGCGCGTACCGCCGAGTTTAGAATTTCTACGTTACGCGAATCCTCAAATATCAGGCACGGGGAATATCATGGACAACACTCATATAGGACAAGGGATTACAGGACCTCCTTCTGATCCGAACAAAATTAGTAATTGCAGCAGTGGTCCTGGAGTGGCGGGCAACGCAGGTATGAACTTTTTTGGAAATTGTAATCAGATGGGTTCAATGGTCGGTGATCAAGAAGACATGGTTGCCGGGAATCTCATAGCAGGTCATGAAATGGGCATGGGACCTCATATGATACGTGGCATGCGTCCTATCAGACAACAACATATGGGACATTCAACAAATCAAATGATTCCTGGTCCCCGTATGCAAGCACCGGGCGTTCCAGTGATGCCAGGACACTTTGCTAACGGGCAACAAGATCCAATGGAATGTGGGGACGCTTCTATGTTCATCGCAAATAATCCCAATGCTAATGGACCGGTACAGGGTCCTACGCAGAGTGTACCCGGGCAAAGCCAGATGTACGCTGGTGGTAATAGTCAGCAAAAACCCGTAAAATCATTAGGTGCGAGCAACATTTGCCAAAATATGAATGCGCCAAGCCTGGGTAACAATGGTCAATTGTCGGCAAACGGAAATTTACTTCCGAATGAGCACAATACATCAATGCCTTCAGCAGTAAACGGGCCTCTAATGATGGGTAACAATAGCACCATGCTCTCAAACGCTATGCAAGTGGGTAATAATGCATCGCCAGTCGGTTGTAGTGGCAATGGGGGAAATGGTCCCGGTGATGTTGGAAATGTTGGTTATAAACCATTTGTTGGCCCCGCCTCGAATGATATTAAGTACGCGCAGCAGTATCACAGTTTTCAACAGCAATTATACGCAACGTCGACGAGAAGCCAACAAAACACTGGCAATTCTAATATTGGAGCCAATGTGTCCACGAATCCCACGTTTTTTGTAAATAAGTAAACATTCTAATAAAGTTAAGGTGACCGTTTCTATACTTTTTCAAGT
This sequence comes from Rhagoletis zephyria, assembly GCF_001687245.7. Taxonomy (NCBI): domain Eukaryota; kingdom Metazoa; phylum Arthropoda; class Insecta; order Diptera; family Tephritidae; genus Rhagoletis; species Rhagoletis zephyria. The sequence continues at coordinate 46,008 of NW_016158250.1, read as the reverse complement.
TTTAGTTCATTAAATACTATGTTCATACATTTCTATGTATATTTGTAAATTATTTTTTTTTTATCGCCTGCCTTGTAGTGTATTGTAACGTTCGATTAGTTTGGAAACTTATTCAAAAATGTTAACAGGTAAAGGAAGTTATGATAAAGAAAAAAATAATGAAAACTTCAATTTGAAACCAATAACAAATTCATTATCAATGTAAACAACTTACTACGATGTTATGTATTATATTCTTAAGTCTCTACTGGAATTCACCACACTTTGATTTTATATACTTGCGAGACGTTTTTATAAAGTTACAAATTCTTTTAGTTGCATTAACTGCAGGTGTGGATGATAAGAAAAAGAAAATAATATATATATTTGTAACTGTATGCAATAAAATATATATAGAAATTTAAAAGTATTAAATATAGTTTAAAACACAATATGGCTTGTGTTAGATCTTTTGATGTTAAGACTATTGTGAAATAAAGTGAAATGAATCATGCGCTCCCTTATTCCAAAATTATAATATTTAATTTAAAGAATCGTATGAACTCGATTATACCAATTGTACTTTTCCCGCAATTTTGCTCGCAGGGACACTTAGATACATTCCCACGACAGCTGGTTCCACGTACCGGAATGACTCGGGTTTTACCCGACCAAGGGCTGTTGTTTCGGCGATCTAACCCCGTTTAGGTCGATGAAGTATCTCAGAAGTTCGTCCATAGGGCTACATTCGCTACGTTTTCTTCTGCTCAGGGCTGGCATCGAGTCAAACCCAGGGCCAGTGTATGCCGGAGACGACTACACCACAACTCCCCCTCAGTCAAGTGTAATGCTTGCGAGGGGTGGAGTCACCTCAGAGTCTGCTCAGGACTACGGACACATCGGCAGTGGACAACGTCGTTTGTGGCTCCCTGTTGCTCAAACAGAGCAGCCTCCACGGCTAACCTCAGTCCGCCCGAGCAGCCTCACACAGTCACCACAACACAACAACACAATAACACCACAGACCATACCACAGCCACGACAGACCACATAACACACACAACCGCACCACCACCCACACGCCGCCGCCAACAACTCCTGGTTCCTCCTACAATCTGCACGGTATGTCAGGCCAGGATATTCCGTAATGTGACATCAGTCAAGTGCAACACCTGCCTTGGTCTGCGCCCCACGCGAGATTGAGCGAGGAACTTCGAGGGCCTGTGTTGTGCAGCATAGTCGCAAACCTCAACTGCGACGCCACCCACCTCCAGAACCACATGAAGCTCCTTCAATTTAACTGCAACGGGCTTCAGAGCAAGATTGAGGAGATAACCGTCTTCATGGGAAGGCATGGTATATTGATAGCTGCGGTGCAAGAGACTAAGTTGCACAGCAGTTCAATATTGTTGAATTGTGCCGGGTACAACGTGCACCGTCGAGATCGCGAGCGAGATAATAATGGTGGTGGCTTAGCGTTCATCACGCACCACACCGTGCAGTATCGTCTAATCGAAGCAGCATCGACCGCAGGGATCCCACCCTAGAATGTCAGGGCATTGCTATCCGGTCAGGCGATGTTGAGCTCGAAATATTCAACGTATACATACCCCCTGTAACTTGGTGCCCGGCAGGATATCACCCTTATATAGGTGCGCTCCTCAGAGGAGAGAACCGGATGTTAGTAGGTGACTTTAATGCGCACCACGATCTTTGGCACTCAAGCCTGTCAAACGATCGTAGGCGAACCGATTTGGTTGAGCAGATAGACGATTCGGCATTCTGCACAATGAACGACGACGCACCCACCAGGATCATGGGCAGCTGCTGCAGCTCGCCAGACAACAATAGTCAGCGCTGGTCTGATAAACAGCATATCATGGCGACCTATGCTGACTTTGGCATCAGACCATCTGCCCAGTCATCTCGATAAGCCAACCGACTTTGCTTCCGCGGGGCACCGAACCTATATCAACTTCTCTAAAGCTGATTGGAAAGGCTTCGCGGAATTTACTGAACACACCTTCGCTGCTCTCCCCACACCAACCGACGTCCACCTTGGTGAACGTAAGTTCCGCAGGGCTGTCACCGCTGCTGCAGCTCGCTTCGTACCGGCAGGATGTATTACGGACCCGCGATAATACGGATGACGGACGAAGTCCAGAGGTTCATCAAGCAACCCCTGGACCCGTCAGCTTACCGAATGGCCCTGAACGGCATTCACAGGGAGTCAGTCTCGAGTTATGTAGACTAGACCTGTGAATGCCGTTCTAGGCATACCGCCCCCGGACATAGACGAGACGGAGCTTCATCTGCCTCGGGAGACACGAACGACAATAGCACAACTTCGCTCCGGCTACTGCAGCAGGTTAAACTCCTACCTGAGTAGATTAAATGAGGATGTGCCAAATGAGTGTCAGGCATGCGGAGAGACCCCACATGACTCGAAACANAGTTATGTAGACTAGACCTGTGAATGCCGTTCTAGGCATACCGCCCCCGGACATAGACGAGACGGAGCTTCATCTGCCTCGGGAGACACGAACGACAATAGCACAACTTCGCTCTGGCTACTGCAGCAGGTTAAACTCACACCTGAGCAGACTGAATGCGGATGTGCCAAATGAGTGTCCGGCATGTGGAGAGACCCCACATGACTCGAAACATCTCTTCGCATGCCCGGAAAACCCGACAACCCTAACGGCCTTGTCCCTGTGGACCAACCCTACAGAAGCTGCACGCTTCCTAGGGTTGCCGTTAGTGGAACTTGACGACAACGACTGAGATACCAACCGTCCTGGGCGGGGTTGTTGTAGCCGCTACAACAACAACAACAACGGACCCACGTCCAAATTTCCCTGCTGAAGCGGCTGTTCTAACCGATCCCGAAAATCTCCGTACAAAGGATCTCAAAGTACATAAGCGGAAGAAGTGGGAAGAGCATATGAAGACCTGTAACCTCACCTCTGGTGTGAGTAAGCTTTGGTCAACCGTGAAGTCACTGTCCAATCCGACGAAGCACGACGAGAGAGTCGGAATTTCTTTCGGCGACCATGCTTCGTTGGACCCGTAGCGATGCGCGAGCTATTTTAGCCGGCATTTCATACTGCATCCTCCGGTGGAC
>NW_016158250.1:42414-42880 GCF_001687245.7 Rhagoletis zephyria | reverse complement strand
GAAGTTCAGGTGGCCATCGGGAAGGCGAAAGCCTCCAAAGCCATGGGTTCCGACAGAATATGCATGCTGATGCTGAAAAATTTGGGTCCTGCGGGAGTAGCGTACCTAACGGAGGTCCTCAATTTGTCAATGGCCACTCTCATCATCCCAGACATCTGGAAGGTGGGGAGAGTGGTCCCACTGCTCAAACCGGGGAAACCTGCAAACAAAGGAGATTCGTATCGTCCGATTACACTCCTTTCCCCGGTAGCGAAGACACTCGAGGCCTTGCTACTCCCGTACTTCACAAATCACCTGACCCCAGCGAAGCATCAGCATGGTTTCCGTAAAGTGCACAGCACAACAACAGCACTTAACGCCATAAACACTCAGATAACNACGTATCGGCCGATAACACTCCTTTCCCAGGTAGCGAAGACACTCGAGGCCTTTCTGCTCCCGTATTTCACGAACCACCTGACCCCAG
>NW_016158250.1:38201-42389 GCF_001687245.7 Rhagoletis zephyria | reverse complement strand
CTGCTCTCCCCACACCAACCGACGTCCACCTTGGTGAACGTAAGTTCCGCAGGGCTGTCACCGCTGCTGCAGCTCGCTTCGTACCGGCAGGATGTATTACGGACCCGCGATAATACGGATGACGGACGAAGTCCAGAGGTTCATCAAGCAACCCCTGGACCCGTCAGCTTACCGAATGGCCCTGAACGGCATTCACAGGGAGTCAGTCTCGAGTTATGTAGACTAGACCTGTGAATGCCGTTCTAGGCATACCGCCCCCGGACATAGACGAGACGGAGCTTCATCTGCCTCGGGAGACACGAACGACAATAGCACAACTTCGCTCCGGCTACTGCAGCAGGTTAAACTCCTACCTGAGTAGATTAAATGAGGATGTGCCAAATGAGTGTCAGGCATGCGGAGAGACCCCACATGACTCGACACATCTCTTCGCATATCCGGAAAACCCGACAACCCTAACGGCTTTGTCCTTGTGGACCGACCCGAGAGAAGCTGCACGCTTCCTAGGCCTGCCGTTTGTGGAACTTGACGACAACGACTGAGATATCAACCTATCTGGGCGGGGTTGTTGTAGCCGCTACAACAACAACAACAACACCAACTAACGTCACTGCTACCGNCCCACGTCCAAATTTCCCTGCTGAAGCGGCTGTTCTAACCGATCCCGAAAATCTCCGTACAAAGGATCTCAAAGTACATAAGCGGAAGAAGTGGGAAGAGCATATGAAGACCTGTAACCTCACCTCTGGTGTGAGTAAGCTTTGGTCAACCGTGAAGTCACTGTCCAATCCGACGAAGCACGACGAGAGAGTCGGAATTTCTTTCGGCGACCATGCTTCGTTGGACCCGTAGCGATGCGCGAGCTATTTTAGCCGGCATTTCATACTGCATCCTCCGGTGGACAAAGCCAAGCGTCGAGTGACCAGAAGGCCGCACAAATTGCCAACAACTTGTGCCCCCTTGCTTTCACTTGCGGTGAAGTTCACGTGGCCATCGGGAAGGCGAAAGCCTCCAAAGCCATGGGTTCCGACAGAATATGCATGCTGATGCTGAAAAATTTGGGTCCTGCGGGAGTAGCGTACCTAACGGAGGTCCTCAATCTGTCTATGGCCACTCTCATCATCCCAGACATCTGGAAGGTGGGGAGAGTGGTCCCACTGCTCAAACCGGGGAAACCAGCCAACAAAGGAGATACGTATCGGCCGATAACACTCCTTTCCCAGGTAGCGAAGACACTCGAGGCCTTTCTGCTCCCGTATTTCACGAACCACCTGACCCCAGCGAAGCATCAGCATGGTTTCCGTAAAGTGCTGTTGTTGTACTGTTCAACAGCACTTAACGCCATAAATACTCAGATAACTCGTGGCCTTAACCGTAACCGTCCCTGTGAGAGAACGATTCTAGTAGCGTTGGGCTTGTCAAAGGCGTTTGACACTGTCAGCCATTCCACGCTACTAGAAGATATAGAGGCTTCCTCTCTCCCACAGAGGCTCAAACGATGGTCGGCAAATTATCTGAGCGGTCGACAATCGTCGGTAATGTTTAGAGACAAATCCAGTAATCTCAGAAAAATAAAACAGGAGGTTCCACAGGATGGTGTCCGTTCCCCGCTACTGTTCAACTTTTATATTTCAAAGCTCCCTCAACCACCAGAGNGAGAGTCGGAATTTCTTTCGGCGACCATGCTTCGTTGGACCCGTAGCGATGCGCGAGCTATTTTAGCCGGCATTTCATACTGCATCCTCCGGTGGACAAAGCCAAGCGTCGAGTGACCAGAAGGCCGCACAAATTGCCAACAACTTGTGCCCCCTTGCTTTCACTTGCGGTGAAGTTCACGTGGCCATCGGGAAGGCGAAAGCCTCCAAAGCCATGGGTTCCGACAGAATATGCATGCTGATGCTGAAAAATTTGGGTCCTGCGGGAGTAGCGTACCTAACGGAGGTCCTCAATCTGTCTATGGCCACTCTCATCATCCCAGACATCTGGAAGGTGGGGAGAGTGGTCCCACTGCTCAAACCGGGGAAACCAGCCAACAAAGGAGATACGTATCGGCCGATAACACTCCTTTCCCAGGTAGCGAAGACACTCGAGGCCTTTCTGCTCCCGTATTTCACGAACCACCTGACCCCAGCGAAGCATCAGCATGGTTTCCGTAAAGTGCTGTTGTTGTACTGTTCAACAGCACTTAACGCCATAAATACTCAGATAACTCGTGGCCTTAACCGTAACCGTCCCTGTGAGAGAACGATTCTAGTAGCGTTGGGCTTGTCAAAGGCGTTTGACACTGTCAGCCATTCCACGCTACTAGAAGATATAGAGGCTTCCTCTCTCCCACAGAGGCTCAAACGATGGTCGGCAAATTATCTGAGCGGTCGACAATCGTCGGTAATGTTTAGAGACAAATCCAGTAATCTCAGAAAAATAAAACAGGAGGTTCCACAGGATGGTGTCCGTTCCCCGCTACTGTTCAACTTTTATATTTCAAAGCTCCCTCAACCACCAGAGGGAGTCTCGTCGATTGTCTCTTACGCCGACGATTGCCCGATCATCGCGACTGGGAATGGAATTTATGACTTGTGTTCGAAAGTAAACGGGTATCTCTCCTATCTTTCTCGCTTCTTCACTGCAAAGTGTCTAGCCCTCTCCCCTACGAAATCCTCTGCGACCTTGTTCACAACCTGGACGAAGGAGGTCAGGCTACCGCTGGGAATTCACGTCGATGATACACCAATTCCGACTCCAAAATACTCGGAGTAACATTCGACAGCCTGCTCTCCTTCTCTGCCCCCACAACCGCTATTGTCAATAAAGTACAGAGCCGCAACAAGGTCCTCAAGTCGCTACCCGGCAGTACTTGGGGAAAAGACAAAGGAACGTTGCTGGCAACATACAAGGCAATAGGCCGGCCGGTTCTTAACTACGCAGCACCAGTGTGGTCGCCGGGGACTAGTAGGAAGCAGTGGATGAAGCTACAGACAGTACAAAACACCGCACTCAGGACAGCGACTGGATGCCTCCTGATGTCGCCAGAACACCACCTTCATAACGAGGCACAAATGCTCCCAAGCAAGGAGCATAACATAATGTTCTGCAAGCAGTTTCTGATTGGGAGGCACAGATGTGGCCACCCAAACAGACAGCTGCTTGCAGAGGAGCCCTCGCCTAGGCACGTCAGGAGGCATCTATACGAACTGACAGACGAAGTGCAGAGGTTCATAAAACAGCCTCTGGACCCGTCAGCATACCGACTAGCCCTGAACGGCATTCACAGGGAGTCAGTCTCGAGTTATGTAGACTCTAGAGACCTGTGAATGCCGTTCTAGGCACACAACCACCGGACATAGACGAGACGGAGCTTCATCTGTCTCGGGAGACAAGAACCACAATAGCCCAACTTCGCTCTGGCTACTCCAGCAGGTTAAACTCACACCTGAGCAGACTGAATGCGGATATGCCAAATGAGTGTCCGGCATGTGGAGAGACCCCTCATGACTCGAAACATCTCTTCGCATGCCCGGAAAACCCGACAGCCCTAACGATCTGGGCGGAGTTGTTGTAGCGGCTAGAACAACAACGGGAAATCTGTCAAATGCTTTAATTGCTCAAAATTAGATCACTACTCTACAAATTGTCCTGAGCCCCAACGCAAGGAAAGATGCTCAATATGTAATCGTACAACACACAAAACTATAGAGTGTCCTAATAAAAAAAACCGATCCCAAAAATAATGAGACTATTCGTAAAATCGATGATCGCGATACAAATAAAAGTATGACAAAAGATGTTAAAATCAACAATCGGTCAACGCGTTCTTTTGTTGATCCCGGGAGTGCACGTACTCATCCGAAGGACATTTGCAGAAGGGATAAGTAACCTGAAAGAATGCTCCGTGAAGCTGATCGGTTTCACTGGGGGTGAATACTTACGCACGTCCAAGCTAAACGGTACTTTGTGTATCGATGGACATGAATTCGACATTGACTTATTAATAGTAGATGATGATGAAATACCAGAAAATCCATTGCTAGGTAGTGACATCCTATGGCGCGATGGCAAACGTCTGATTATTGAGGGCGATAAATGTCATATTGAAGAGCAGCCTAATATTATAAATGGGTCCTCTTCCGAGAAAGGAAAATTAAAAACGCTTTAACAAAACATCGACAGATTTCGCCGAAAATGTTTCCG